>NC_141537.1:63312500-63515000 GCF_021556685.1 Rattus norvegicus
TAGCCTTTGTGTGAGGCTGTTATTCTGCCTGGAAAGGACTGGGTTACATTGTTTATGGAAAAAGCCCAAGAAATATCACTTATTGATTCTAGTATAATTCTTACTGAAAAATGGGAGGATGGAAACTGACCCCCTTTTGTTTTATAAATAAAAGTTTAGTGTTGAAATTAATATATTTAAAACTCAGAAACACAGACCAAGGAGACCGCTCAACCACTAAGTGACTGAAGCAGGAGGGCCTGGGTTCAGGCCCCAGAACCCATATAAAAATCTGAGTGTGGCAGGCCACGCCTGTAATCCCAGCACCAGGGAAGTAGACACAGAGAAGTTCCTGAGGCTAAGTCCTACCTCGCTCACTCAATAAGCTCCATTTGTCTCAAAAAGGAGTTGGAGACACCTGAGGACTGAGGCCCAAGGCTATTATTCTAAAGCCCACCCACACCCTAGTTCCCCAAAATAATGACTCTGAGACTTCTTTGTGTGTGTGTGTGTGTGTGTGTGTGTGTGTGTGTGTGTGTGTGAAGCCAGGAGAGGAAGAGAGAGAGAGAGAGAGAGAGAGAGAGAGAGAGCGTGGAAGGAAGAGTGAGCGACTCTGAGACTTCTTATATATGAATATAATGTCTAGGCCCTTTGGCTTGTTCCCCTAACTCAAGCCTCTGTTGTCCTGTTTAAACTCGTCTGAGTCCTGCCACGTGGATAAGTTATCTCACCTCAGGTTCATATGACTAGCTTCCTCAAAATTCAGGGCAAAATTTCCCAAGCCTGAAAACACACACACACACACACACACACACACACACACACACACACACACACACACACGAAGTACCTTCTGCATTCCTCTGAATCGATTTCCCCCTTTCCTATCTAGAAAGACCCAACCCAGATGCTGAAAGGAAGCCACATGGCCATGTTGAACAAAACAGCTTTGCTCCTCTCCTAATGTGTCTGCCTATATCATTCTCTTTGTAAGCCAGAGTTTTCTAATTTTCTGTATTCTGATATTAATGTTTTATGTGCTTAGTATTCACTTTTTTCCATATTTTATTACTCTTGTTTTTTTATTAGCATGTTCTCCCTCCCCTCATAATCATAAATGTCTTGTAACTAGTCGCCAAGATTGTATTTAGTTTTATTTCTGGGTGTCTGTAATTTATTATGTAGTTTGTTTATTTTCTCTTCTCTTTGTAATAGGCTCATATAAATTGAAAGTATTTATGAACATGGTCTACACTTGAAATTATGTTTAGTACACATGAATTTACATGTGTTTCAGACAGCATCCATCAATAAATACAAATAGATTGACAAGAAATAATTTTTATACCTAGCCTTATAGTCAGTCCTGTGTGAATAAATTGCTTTCTCTAAAACAAGGGCAGCTCCAAAATAGACTCGGTGTAAATCATCCATGTCTGATAATGAAGATGCACTACTGTGGTAAAACTCAGTATACATAGAGCTGAGCTTGATAGATACACTGTAGTAAATGCTTTCTCCACATTGGTTCTTCAAAATTGTGTGTAGCTGTTACAGTCATACTTGTGAATAGAGGGGGAATATTTAAGAGGTTAAATAAATTCCCAGTTCATAAAATAGTAGATTTCACACATAGATCACTGGACTTCAGCATGCTCTTCTTACTCATGTAAAGAGAAGATTATCATTTTGGAAAATATAGGGTCTCTGTTTTATATAGCATCATTTTTCAATTAGGTTCTTAAAACGTGAATATATTCTTTTCCTTTACTTTTTCTAGTTTTATTTGCCCCACTTGTTTCTGTGGATTTCTACAGGCTACCTTTTGTCGCTAATTATTCCTGTTGCATATGTGTGTGTGTGTGTGTGTGTGTGTGTGTGTGTGTGTGTGTGTGTGGGTGGGTGTAGTATAAATGTAACTGTCTTAAGGTTTTACTGCTATGAAGAGAAACCATGACCAAGGCAACTCTTGTAAGGATGACATTTAATTGAGGATGGCTTACAGGTCAGAGGTTCAGTCCATTATTATCAAGGCAGGAAGATGGCAGCCTCCAGGCAGACATGGTGCAGGAGAAGCGGAGAGTTTTACCTCTTGTTCTGAAGGCCTTACAAGGGAAGTTTTTTGACTCTATCCCTAAAAATTCTTAGCTGGTTGGGAATTTTCCTAAGCATGTATGTGCAGCTTGACGGATGCTGAGAAGATCGCCATGTGGGCAGTTCATGGAGAGTCTAGGAGACATACTGACCTCACCTCACATCTTTTGAAACCCATGCAGTTATCTACCATCAGAGCCACCCTCTGTTCTTGTTTAAGGCTTGCTTATGATCTCCCCCTCCTCCCTCCCTTTTCCTATCCCTCTCCCTGCCTCCCTTTTCTTTCTTTCCTCTCCCCAATTACTGTAGCCAAAGAAAATCACAGTGACTGAAATGCTAGTCTGGATACCTAGCCGGCAGGCATTTCAGATTCTCTGGTGTTGGGAGGACAGGGATTGGTGCTCAGAATCGCACCCAAGGCTTCTCACGCTCAACAGCTCTTTCCCTTTGAGTAGTGCACTCAGTCATGTGGCTGAGATGCAGAGCTCTACTGACGAGCAGAGCTGTTGTGTCATGATTCCGCCCAGCTGGAGGGGAATGTAAGCGTTCTGAGCCCAGTAAGAGGTGGCTAGGCTAAGAGCTATGACAAGCCATTGGTTAGAGTACATGCATGTGCGCCTTACAGTATTTGCAACTTACGATGGACTCATGGGGACATAACTGCCATAAGAAAAGATGTGTCTATTTCATCTTTTGTCTAGTGAGTGACCAGCAAATCTCACCCTTAATAATTATATGAACTAGAGTGAATAAACTCCACTCATTGGCTAAGGCTCTCCCACCTGTAAAGTGATTTTGACTAGATGAGCAGCCACGTGCTCTCCGGCCAGGGACAGGATCCAGGGGACCAGTGCTCTACTTTCATCCCCAGTTCTCGAAGGAGAAGGAAAGGGAAACATCCGCTCCGATCTGTGTCCATAGGAAACTGAAGACTTCTGAGAGGTACCCTTCTCCATGGGCGCTCCAAATAATGCATGTGTGGGTGGGTGGATGGATGGATGGATGGATGGATGGATGGATGGATGGATGGATGAGGAAAGAGGTCGTGTAGGCCTGTCTCTTATCATAGTCAAAAATGTGCCTGTAGCATTTACTCACCATACCAGCAGAAGCAAGCCGGATGATAGAAGCTAGCTACTGCCCGTGCATGACCTATAAAGGTCTTAGTGGACTCCAAACAGTAATTGACAAAATAAACATGTGGGTACTCAAAAACATAAATGTCACCTCCACTGGAGCTCTTCATCTGCTGTGCTGTGCTTTTCCAGTTGATGGAAAGGCTTTATTCAGATCAGCCATTGCACTTTTTCCCCGGGGGCACTCTCAATCTTTGTGTTGTAACCTTTAAAGACACAGGCTTTGGTTGCTGCTGTAATGATTTCTGTTGCCTGGCATCTGCATGTTCAGATTCCTCCAAAGAACTGTGCCTTCTATCTCCTTCTGCTGCAAATGGAGAGGAATGAGAAAAACCCACGTGGGGGTAGGAGAGGCCAGCACTTGATTGACTTCTCTCTCGTGGTACTTGAAGTTGGGAGGAGGGATCAATGGCCACAACTTTTCAGCAGACCTGAGCACTGCATCTCATTCCCCTTTAGGCGATCTGTTCCATAGAGAAGCTGATTAAATATTTTGGAAGTATTGGGGATTGAGGAGGAGGGAGAAGCTGGGGATTTTCAGTGGCTAGAGCCTTTTATTGACAACATTAAAGGCTTCATGATATATTCGACCAGAAATTAATTACAGCCCAGTTCCCCATTTCTCCCTTAGGTGACAGTCTTCTGTTGATGTGTGCCGCTGTGAAAGTAATAATAGGTTTCAAATGTTTGTGAGAAACATAAAGTAATTACTTGCTGTGGTAAATCAGTCATTTGAAGCCTCTGCTTCCCTCCGCTCCATGGATGTGGCAGTCCGTCTGTTTTCTTTTGTTAACTTTAATTATGGGGTAGAGGAAAATTTTTTTATTTTTCAGAAATTTGGACTTTTTTCCCCCATTTCTTGGTTTCTTAGCTCTCCAGGGACATAAGTATGGAAATGGTAATGACACATAAATAGCATTTGAACAGGAGAAGCATATGTCTGCCGGGGACATGATTGCCTTAGTTAAAAGCTTTAACCATTGGCCAGCAGCTATTGGCCAGCTCCTCTAGTGAGCCTCCAATATTTACCGTGCACTGTGCAGAGGTGTGTTTTGGGTCTCAGGAGTTTAAGGCTCCTTCTCTCCAGTAGCATACACTGAAATGGTGGGCTCTTCAGCCACAGCCTAACCCTAGCCCCCACACACAATGAAAAATAATAAACAGTGCTTGCAGCTCCTTTCTTCAGACACCTTTATTCCAGCAAGACCCATAAGGTCCTCCTGGAAAATACTGGCCCCTCTGTTTGCTCACCTGGGCAGATAGAAAGACTTCTTTTGCCTGCCAGCCGTCAATAGGAGTCCTGCTAAGGCAGATGCATCATGGGGAGTTCAAACTAACATAATCCATCAGCACGTGGTGGCTTCCATCTGCTTGTACTAATTATGGCCAACGCCTAAAAATCTGAGCCTTCATATTAAGCTGTCCTGTTCTGTTGTCCTGTTGTTGGCCCTTCAGAGGTTTGCCTTGTCTCCTAGACCATGTCCATTCCTTTCATTAAATCTCGTTTATCCTTCCCTTTCTAATTCTAGTCTCCTCTGAATCATTGTTTATGTTCAGAAATTAACTTGAAAACAGAATCATGCTGACTGGGATGATGGTGCCTTTTCCCTGCAGTGACAATTTAGAGTATGTGATGTTCTCCCTTGAGTGTAGAAGTCCCTCTCTGTCATCAAGGAAGGGCACAGCTACATAGAGACATTTGTATCACAGAGTAGAGTTTACTGTACTCTGTCAGTGGTGTCAGCATGGCACCCAGCATAAGCAGCATCTGATTATCTCCTTCCCTGTCATACTACATTATAGAGTAGTTCCACCTCTGTCATGGCGTCCCAAGCTTTCGGTAAGCCTAGATGGTAGCAACACCTTGCTTAAAATAAGGGTTTGGCTTGATTTTGTTACTGCACTGCTATCAGTAATAGTAATTAAGACACTCTACTCATGTATTGCCTCAATGAAGCCCACACTGACCCAGTGTGCTTAAGGGTTAGCATTCTCTTTCTGCAAACAGGAAAATCAAGTCTTGGAAAGAGCAGCACTGGATCCTCACTAATAGTGGATGGCAGTACCATGATTCGGTGACAAGTCTCTCTGCAGCTTGGTCATGTTACATGCCTTATAGTGACATACAGTATTATTTCAAAAAGATACACAACAGCCGCGATGCTTTTATTGACTCTATTAAAACATGACAGAGTGTTCCTAGAGCTTAAGGGACGTATATAGCAGCCTTTTCTCATCTCTGAGAGAAACTGAGAAGAGATGTTGGGTGAGAGAATAGCAGGAGTGTAATGGTGAATGGCATGCATGTGAACTCCACAGGTTTCAGAATCACCTTGGAGAGAAACTTTGGAGTGTCTAAGAGGTCATCTCAAAAGGTGGCTTAACGGAGGTGGGAAGACCCACCGTGAATATAATATAGGCAGCGCTGTTCTACAGCCTGGATAGGAGAGAACCATAAACACCAGCACTTACATTCTCCCCCCTTTACTGTGAAGGCAGTATAACCAGCCACCCCCACTTCTGTCACCATTCCTTCCCCACTCTAATGGGATGGACCCTCAAACTGTGAACCACAATAAACCCCCTCTTTAAGTTGCTTTGTCATGTATCTGTCCTTTCAATGAGAAAAATATCTCCTGCAAGGGTAAACAAAACACATCCAAATGATTATGAGAAAGGCCAGTCTTGAGGTGATCACCATCACTGAAGGATCAAAGGAAACTAGAAAAGGTGTGAGTCCTCCAGAAAGACCTGACACACAGCAGCATTAGACAACATCCACGTCAGGGAGGAAACTGGGCCAGGCAGTCTGAAGAGAGCGAGGCTGCAACCAAGAGCAACTCGCAGAGAATCAGTAAACTCCTAGCATATGGTGGTAATGGTGACAGCTGAGATTCTCACAGACGCTAGTATGTTTAGTCTAAATCACAAGGAGCTGTGCCTTTGTGTTATATCAATAGAAAACTAAGTCTTTTAAAAAAAATTCTATATATGATTGACAGATCATTTTGACTACCTAGTTTCTGAATCTACTTAGAGAGTTCTTTAGTGCCTGGGTTTGGAAGGGGTTTGCCATCCATCATAGAAATCTAGAAATCAAGTCCTGGACCCCATGTAGGGGCCCAGGCTAGACCTTGCTGTGGGATACCAGCATTCAGTTCTGTTTGCTGAAGCAAAGCAAGACATGGCATTCTGTTTCCAGCAGCAGTGCTTCTCCATCAAACCAGCTTTGAGGAAGAATTTGTAAGCAATTTGAGCCATGATTGTAACCACTTCCTGGATGACTTGTTCTTGCTCACTTCCTAAGTTCCACTCTCTTAGAAGCATGAGTTGCTTGGTGTCCTTTCAATCATCCCCTTCTCCATAACTGAGGACAGTGGCTTGGCACACACATATACATGCACAGAAAAAGCCAGGTTCCCACATCATAGATTGCTATTAAAGCTCTGATCCTGTCCCTTTTGTTCACCTTGGTCAGTTACATAACGCCCTTTTACATAACTAGCAAGAATTTTCTTTTTTTTTTTTTTTTAAGAGCAGACCTGACTGAATTATACCCATAGACATTGGCTATCCAACCAAAACCTATTTAATCTACACATTTATTCCTGCTGTCTATATCTGTGTAAGAAACCACCTCACTACTCAGTACCACCATGAGCTTCTTCTGTAGACAATGTTGGTCTCTCTGTAGTCTGTAGTCTGATGGTGGTGGGACTACAATGCTGGAGTGGCTTACCTCACAGGTTTGCTGACTTGCTGGGGCTAGCTAGAATACCAGGCTCAGCAAGGATGCAGGATCCTTAGATCTCCTAGATCCTTTTACCTTGTTGTCTCACAATGCCCTCTTCTCAATGTAACTTCCCCTTGTCACTATTAGGGCATCACACTCATGACAATGTGAGACTCTGAAAGCATGACACAGAAACTACTTTATCATCAGGCTGGGACCCGGTACCTGCACAGAATCACTTCTAACATTCCAAGTCGCAGAGCTTGCCAGGTTTGACAGAGGAGAGGATTCAATGAAGGCATAATGGTGGGAGGCATGGCTCTTGAGGGTTTATCTTTGGATGAGCTCCAAGTTAAATGCGCTTAGCTCAGCCTGATACAGTTAGACCTATCCAATGTCTTTGTCAAGACTATCAGTTTCATGGAAGAGAAACCAAATTCAAAGTCCCTTAAACTAAAAGGGGGAAAAATGTACTGAATCATGAAACTGAGACTTACAAGAAATAGTTGGTTTTAGACTTGCTTTTATCGCAGGATTCTAACTATATCAGCTAGACTCCTTTTCTTCCTACAGCTCGTGCATGTATTTGAATCTATTTAGCTGTTCCACATAGTCTGTCTCCCAGTAGTAGTAAAATAGTAGCTGAAATGCATTTAATATGCACAGCTAGAACTTCAAATAGTTACCGTCTCTCTCCCAGAAGTATGGAGCAAATCTCGCAGAGGGACTTTCCCCTCTCCGTGACCATTTGTGAACAAGTTGTTAGAGTCAGGAGGGATGTGCACTGTAATGGGGCTGTCCAAGTTCCTGTCCATCTCTGATGTGGTGATCTGATGAGTCTAGGCCAGACCTCAGAAAACATGCTCCAAAGATAAGGTCGGTTACCCAATCAAGAGGGGATAATGCTGGATACACAGGAAGGAGAAAAGAAGCTACACCCAGTAGCAGTTTGCTGCCTGGATACAGTTTAATCAAAAAATAACACTAAAGTATAGACAGACACTTCAAAACAGTCACATCATAGAGAGGCTTTGTATGGAAAGAGAGTGGATGCTGAGGACGTTATTCAGGGTAGATTGAAATAGTCCAGGGACGTGTTGAAGAAGCCTGTCCTGAGCTGTACTTTGAAAGTTAAGATTTAAAAAGAAGGAAGGTAAAAGAGGCAGAGGAAAGATTGGAAGTGTGTTTCCGGGTGTCCTTTCAACAATAATCCATTCTCTACAACCGGGACCTTGACTGTTACATACGCGCACACACAGCAAAAGTCCATCTTTGCATATTATGCATTTCGAGGAAAGCAGTCTCCTAATGTTATTCACATGAATTTACAAAGTGTAATTTGAGGATTTCTTTATCTGCCTTCACAACATTAGACCTGTAAGAAAATCAAGAGTTGGTCGATTGTGGCATGTTATGTGGTATTGTTTCAGATTCACTCCACTCCAAGAAACACAAGATTAACTCTGAATGTGACGAGGGTTTGAGGGTTTGAGAGGCCCATACAAATATAAAGCGGTGATTGCTGTCAAAGAAAAGCCTTTTTCAGATGTATATTCATTGTTTGTCCTCTGACACTTTGGCTAACAACATAAAGTTAAATTACCAGAAATAATAGTTTCTTGTGTTATATCCCTCCTGAGAAGCTAAAGGCTACCAGGAATGTGAATTAATTTAACACCTCTCCTGAGGTAATAAAGTAAACACTCCTCTCCCTCCCTCCCCCATCTCCTCCCCTTTCTTTCCCCTTCTCCACCAAAAGACCTTGTTTTCTCAGTATTGCTGCATTTATTCTATACTGAATTTATTTCAGTATAGGAAGTTTTTGTTTCTCTTTCTACTAGAGTACCTTTTCTTCTATACAACCTGCTTTTGTGACTTAGGAAAAGTTTGTCTCTTTTAAAAATTTATAGATAGATAGATAGATAGATAGATAGATAGATAGATAGATAGATAGGTAGATAGATAGACAGGCAGACAGACAGATAGATGTTTCACCTATATGGTATGTTTGTAAACCACATGCATGATGCCTGGTACCTGCAAAGACCAGAAGAGGATGCCAGATTCCCTAATACTGGAGTTACAGATGGCTACAGCCATGTGGGTGCTGGGAATTAAACACAGGTTTCCCAGAAGAAAAGCCAGTGTTCCTAACTGCTGAGCCATCTCTCCACCCCCTCAATTTGTTCCTTTTCAGTGAGGATTTTTTTTGTCTTGCTGTGGCAGGGGAACTCTGGTGTGAGTTACTGCCACCATTTCCACTTAGAAATTAAAAAAAATAGAAACAAACAAACAAACAAAAAATACAGGATAGCCAAACAACTTGAACAATAAAAGAACTGCTGGAAATACCAACACCTTGGTTGTAAGTTCTACTGCACAAACCTCAATTCCAAGTGGACCGAGGACCTTGACCTAAGACCCAATACCCTGAATCGGACAGAGAAGAAAGTGGGGACTATGTGTGCTTCAGCATACAAGCATGACAGCGACTTTTAGGACACTGCTAGCATAGGCACTAAGGATCAACAACTGACACAAGGATCTGCTGTGCAGCAAAGGACACTGTAATTCCTATAAACATGCAATCTACAGAATGAGGGGAACACTTTGCCAGCCATGCCTCTGATAGACAATTAGTATCTACAGTGTGCAAATAACTCAGAAAAACTAAACACCAAGAAAGCAAACATCCCAATTTAAAAATAAGGCATGGTAATTCCATGACAAAACCAAATTTACACAATATCTTTCTACAAATCCAGCACTACAAAGGATAATAAATGGTAAAGCCCAACATAAGGAGGCAAGCTATACCCTAGAAGAAGCAAGAAACTAATCGTCTTGGCAACAAAACAAAGAGAATGAAAGCACACAAACATAACCTCACATCCAAATATGAATATAACGGGAAGCAATAATCACTATTCCTTAATATCTCTCAATATCAATGGCCTCAACTCCCCAATAAAAAGACATAGATTAACAAACTGGATACGCAACGAGGACCCTGCATTCTGCTGCCTACAGGAAACACACCTCAGAGACAAAGACAGACACTACCTCAGAGTGAAAGGCTGGAAAACAACTTTCCAAGCAAATGGTCAGAAGAAGCAAGCTGGAGTAGCCATTCTAATATCAAATAAAATCAATTTCCAACTAAAAGTCATCAAAAAAGATAAGGAAGGACACTTCATATTCATCAAAGGAAAAATCAACCAAGATGAACTCTCAATCCTAAATATCTATGCCCCAAATACAAGGGCACCTACATACGTAAAAGAAACCTAACTAAAGCTCAAAACACACATTGCACCTCACACAATAATAGTGGGAGATTTCAACACCCCACTCTCATCAATGGACAGATCATGGAAACAGAAATTAAACAGTGATGTAGACAGACTAAGAGAAGTCATGAGCCAAATGGACTTAACGGATATTTATAGAACATTCTATCCTAAAGCAAAAGGATATACCTTCTTCTCAGCTCCTCATGGTACTTTCTCCAAAATTGACCATATAATTGGTCAAAAAACGGGCCTCAACAGGTACAGAAAGATAGAAATAATCCCATGCGTGCTATCGGACCACCACGGCCTAAAACTGGTCTTCAATAATAATAAGGGAAGAATGCCCACATATACGTGGAAATTGAACAATGCTCTACTCAATGATAACCTGGTCAAGGAAGAAATAAAGAAAGAAATTAAAAACTTTTTAGAATTTCATGAAAATGAAGATACAACATACTCAAACTTATGGGACACAATGAAAGCTGTGCTAAGAAGAAAACTCATAGCGCTGAGTGCCTGCAGAAAGAAACAGGAAAGAGCATATGTCAGCAGCTTGACAGCACACCTAAAAGCTCTAGAACAAAAAGAAGCAAATACACCCAGGAGGAGTAGAAGGCAGGAAATAATCAAACTCAGAGCTGAAATCAACCAAGTAGAAACAAAAAGGACCATAGAAAGAATCAACAGAACCAAAAGTTGGTTCTTTGAGAAAATCAACAAGATAGATAAACCCTTAGCCAGACTAACGAGAGGACACAGAGAGTGTGTCCAAATTAACAAAATCAGAAATGAAAAGGGAGACATAACTACAGATTCGGAGGAAATTCAAAAAATCATCAGATCTTACTATAAAAACCTATATTCAACAAAATTTGAAAATCTTCAGGAAATGGACAATTTCCTAGACGGATACCAGGTATCGAAGTTAAATCAGGAACAGATAAACCAGTTAAACAACCCCATAACTCCTAAGGAAATAGAAGCAGTCATTAAAGGTCTCCCAACCAAAAAGAGCCCAGGTCCAGACGGGTTTAGTGCAGAATTCTATCAAACCTTCATAGAAGACCTCATACCAATATTATCCAAACTATTCCACAAAATTGAAACAGATGGAGCCCTACCGAATTCCTTCTATGAAGCCACAATTACTCTTATACCTAAACCACACAAAGACACAACAAAGAAAGAGAACTTCAGACCAATTTCCCTTATGAATATCGACGCAAAAATACTCAATAAAATTCTGGCAAACCGAATTCAAGAGCACATCAAAACAATCATCCATCATGATCAAGTAGGCTTCATCCCAGGCATGCAGGGATGGTTTAATATACGGAAAACCATCAACGTGATCCATTATATAAACAAACTGAAAGAACAGAACCACATGATCATTTCATTAGATGCTGAGAAAGCATTTGACAAAATTCAACACCCCTTCATGATAAAAGTCCTAGAAAGAATAGGAATTCAAGGCCCATACCTAAACATAGTAAAAGCCATATACAGCAAACCAGTTGCTAACATTAAACTAAATGGAGAGAAACTTGAAGCAATCCCACTAAAATCAGGGACTAGACAAGGCTGCCCACTCTCTCCCTACTTATTCAATATAGTTCTTGAAGTTCTAGCCAGAGCAATCAGACAACAAAAGGAGATCAAAGGGATACAGATCGGAAAAGAAGAAGTCAAAATATCACTATTTGCAGATGACATGATAGTATATTTAAGTGATCCCAAAAGTTCCACCAGAGAACTACTAAAGCTGATAAACAACTTCAGCAAAGTGGCTGGGTATAAAATTAACTCAAATAAATCAGTTGCCTTCCTCTATACAAAAGAGAAACAAGCCGAGAAAGAAATTAGGGAAATGACACCCTTCATAATAGACCCAAATAATATAAAGTACCTCGGTGTGACTTTAACCAAGCAAGTAAAAGATCTGTACAATAAGAACTTCAAGACACTGAGGAAAGAAATTGAAGAAGACCTCAGAAGATGGAAAGATCTCCCATGCTCATGGATTGGCAGGATTAATATAGTAAAAATGGCCATTTTACCAAAAGCAATCTACAGATTCAATGCAATCCCCATCAAAATACCAATCCAATTCTTCAAAGAGTTAGACAGAACAATTTGCAAATTCATCTGGAATAACAAAAAACCCAGGATAGCTAAAGCTATCCTCAACAATAAAAGGACTTCAGGGGGAATCACTATCCCTGAACTCAAGCAGTATTACAGAGCAATAGTGATAAAAACTGCATGGTATTGGTACAGAGACAGACAGATAGACCAATGGAATAGAATTGAAGACCCAGAAATGAACCCACACACCTATGGTCACTTGATTTTTGACAAAGGAGCCAAAACCATCAAATGGAAAAAAGATAGCATTTTCAGCAAATGGTGCTGGTTCAACTGGAGGGCAACATGTAGAAGAATGCAGATCGATCCATGCTTATCACCCTGTACAAAGCTTAAGTCCAAGTGGATCAAGGACCTCCACATCAAACCAGACACACTCAAACAAATAGAAGAAAAACTAGGGAAGCATCTGGAACTCATGGGCACTGGAAAAAATTTCCTGAACAAAACACCAATGGCTTATGCTCTAAGATCAAGAATCGACAAATGGGATCTCATAAAACTGCAAAGCTTCTGTAAGGCAAAGGACACTGTGGTTAGGACAAAACGGCAACCAACAGATTGGGAAAAGATCTTTACCAATCCTACAACAGATAGAGGCCTTATATCCAAAATATACAAAGAACTCAAGAAGTTAGACCGCAGGGAAACAAATAACCCTATTAAAAAATGGGGTTCAGAGCTAAACAAAGAATTCACAGCTGAGGAATGCCGAATGGCGGAGAAACACCTAAAGAAATGTTCAACATCTTTAGTCATAAGGGAAATGCAAATCAAAACAACCCTGAGATTTCACCTCACACCAGTGCGATTGGCTAAGATCAAAAACTCAGGTGACAGCAGATGCTGGCGAGGATGTGGAGAAAGAGGAACACTCCTCCATTGTTGGTGGGATTGCAGACTGGTAAAACCATTCTGGAAATCAGTCTGGAGGTTCCTCAGAAAATTGGACATTGAACTGCCTGAGGATCCAGCTATACCTCTCTTGGGCATATACCCAAAAGATGCCTCAACATATAAAAGAGACACGTGCTCCACTATGTTCATCGCAGCCTTATTTATAATAGCCAGAAAATGGAAAGAACCCAGATGCCCTTCAACAGAGGAATGGATACAGAAAATATGGTACATCTACACAATGGAATATTACTCAGCTATCAAAAACAACGAGTTTATGAAATTCGTAGGCAAATGGTTGGAACTGGAAAATATCATCCTGAGTGAGCTAACCCAATCACAGAAAGACATACATGGTATGCACTCATTGATAAGTGGCTATTAGCCCAAATGCTTGAATTACCCTAGATCCCTAGAACAAACGAAACTCAAGACGGATGATCAAAATGTGAATGCTTCACTCCTTCTTTAAATGAGGAAAAAGAATACCCTTGGCAGGGAAGGGAGAGGCAAAGATTAAAACAGAGACTGAACGAACACCCATTCAGAGCCTGCCCCACATGTGGCCCATACATATACAGCCACCCAATTAGACAAGATGGATGAAGCAAAGAAGTGCAGACCGACAGGAGCCGGATGTAGATCGCTCCTGAGAGACACAGCCAGAATACAGCAAATATAGAGGCAAATGCCAGCAGCAAACCACTGAACTGAGAATAAGTCCCCTATTGAAGGAATCAGAGAAAGAACTGGAAGAGCTTGAAGGGACTCGAGACCCCAAAAGTACAACAATGCCAAGCAACCAGAGCTTCCAGGGACTAAGCCACTACCTAAAGACTATACATGGACTGACCCTGGACTCTGACCCCATAGGTAGCAATGAATATCCTAGTAAGAGCACCAGTGGAAGGGGAAGCTCTGGGTCCTGCTAAGACTGAACCCCCAGTGAACTAGTCTATGGGGGGAGGGCGGCAATGGGGGGAGGGTTGGGAGGGTAACACCCATAAGGAAGGGGAGGGGGGGAGGGGGATGTTTGCCCGGAAACCGGGAAAGGGAATAACACTCGAAATGTATATAAGAAATACTCAAGTTAATAAAAAAAAAAATAAAAAAAAAATAAATAGCAAAAAAAAAAAATAAAAAAAATAAAAATAAAAATAAGGCATGGACCTAAACATACAGTTCTCAAAAGAAGAAAGGCAAATGGTTGAGAGAGATTTGAAATGTTGTTCACTATTTTTAGCCATCAGGAAAGTGCAAATTAAAACTACTTTGAAATTTCACCTTCCCCTGGATAGAATGATCAAGATCAAAGAAACAGATGACAATAGATGCTAGATAGATATGAGAAAGGGGAATATTTGTTCACTGATTTTTTTCCCTCTTATTCAGCCTAGGACCCGGTACATAGGTTGGTACTGCCAACATTCAGGATGATGCCTTGGACTAGCAAGCCATTCATTAATGACAGTGTCCTGAGAGAGAACCAGGAGATCAGAAAGATGGGAGATAGATAACCTTGGGATTATGAGGTCTAGAATAAACTATATCTTATACCAAGCAAGCTTATTAAAAAGTATAGTAGCCAGGTGGTGGTGGTAGCAACATGCCTTTAATCCCAGCACTAGGGAGGCAGAGGCAGTCACATCTCTGAGTTTGAGACCAAGTTGGTCTACAGAGTGAATTCTGGGACGACCAGGGTTACATAGAGAAACCCTGTCTCAAAAAAGAAGAAGCACAGCATCCTATGTACCATTCCTAGGGCAGGAAGAAGACAGACTCTGCAGAAACTCATACAACAGAACTAGTTAGTGAGGAGCCAATGAAACAGTTTTGCATAAAGGAAATACAGGGTATCTCAAGAGCATCATAGACAGCGCACATAAGCACCCTTGGTTCTCATAGCCATAGTCCTAGAAGGTGGGAAGAGTTGGATTCTCAGGATCTGGAGCCACAGCTCTCCCACGGCCTTGGCCCCAGGCCATCACCAGCTTTGCCAAGCATATTCCTGGTTTTAGAGCTAGAGCTCAGGTCCCCAGAGAAAGCCTTAGTCAGACAGTCTAGCCTTCACAGACAGTTCTTTTCTCCTCAGAGGAATGCCCTCAAAGTCACACCCCAAGAATGTCTCCTCAGTGACTCAGTAAATCCAGTCAAGTTGATAATGAAGATTAAATACCACAGGCTCCTAAAAATGCCGTGGTAACTACTATCATATGGCCCTTCCTTAGTACTAGATAAGATTCCTTTCATACAACCAGAAACTCCTGCATCGTGACAATTGTGGCTGCTCTTTGCCCTCTACACATACCCCTGTCCTTGTTACTAAGTAAATGTAGGCAGAGTGTTAGTTTTATTAGCTAACAGTTGATATTGATATGACCCTGTTCTCTCTTGGCTATAAATATCTACTCTGCCTACATCAATTTGAATCTTTTCCCCCTAAGGAAATTAACATTGAAACTGTAGCACAATTAATTACATCTAAATTCTACTAAACTGTAAGTCAAAACAAATGTAAGAACTGGGGTTATATGGGGATAAGAGATCATATGAAAGAATTCTTTTCAGGAAAATAATGTGAAATCTTGAGCAGGGGTAGAAAATGACTTGATTCTGAAGTTGTAGCCCATGAGCGCATGAATGTTGTCACCTAACTCATCAGGTGCTAACCTGGTTCCAGTCTCCTGTCTCCAGTGACCGTTTCTCCCCCGAGGGAGCAGATTCTGATCTTGAGCTCCCAAGTCCATGATCATAATATAGAAATGCCTTCTTTTTTTTTTTTTTTTTTTTCGGAGCTGGGGCACCGAACCCAGGGCCTTGCGCTTGCTAGGCAAGTGCTCTACCACTGAGCCAAATCTCCAACCCCTAGAAATGCCTTCTAATGCCAAGATAGAAGAGGATCTGTGAATCTCCAATCAGGTCAAAGAAGACCTAAGTTTCATCTACAAACTCTCACTTTCTCTCAGGTCTAAACTAGACATCTCTGACTGCCATAAAATATTACTCTGGGTTGGTCAGTGTAATGTGTTGATGTGAAGAGGGTCCTGAGGCCCCTTCCACAGTCTTCTGGATGACTCAGAAGGGACTAGAAGGAAGCAGACCTCATGTCCACAGGAAACTCTTGGTAGTTTTGTTACTACACTAAGGGGAAGACATTGTGCTTAAATCAAGGTGTTCACTTTCTGTGAAGAAATAATGTAACCTCATTAAATAAAGTATGTTCTTTGTACCCCTGCACTGGCTATACAGTAGGCCTCTCCCTCGTTGGTAGAGCCTGTCGAATTAGCCTGTCTTCTAGTTTCACTTCTTGGGAACCGTCAACAATTAGGAGCTTCTTAACACAAATTTGTCTAATAGAGCTGAGTGAAACCAAGTTATGCCAATTACTTCAGCATCTGAAGCACTTCCCTGAGAACTCACTTGTGTGGGGTGGGTAGGACATGTCAGCTAGGGACTAGTCATTCCGTTCATATAACTGTCTACTGAAGGTATGTAAAAGTCACTTCATTCTTGGAGTTAGAAAGATGAATGTATGGTCTGCTTATCCACAGTAATGTGAGCACACAGTGAGCAGTAATGTGACAGTGTAGAGTCTTAAGAATAAAGTGGATAAAATACAGCTCAGACGATTCACTTTCAGGTACGTACCCAAGAGAAATGAAACCAGAAACATCTGTTCAAACACTTAGAACTGCATCCTTCACGGTAGCCAAAATGTGGAAACAAGCCATATGTCCATGCGTGGTAAATAGACTTTCATATATGGCATAGCCATACATCACAATAGTATGTGGTGTGATAAGACTGAATCACTAATAGGTTCTTTATGTTCATGAAGGAATTATGAAATATTATTCTAAATGAGTCTTTGGGTATTTTGTTATTGGGGCCTGAAAGCATTTTTTTCCATTGGTTATTTTATTCATTTACATTTCAAATGCTATCCCCCTTCCCAGTTTCCCCTCCACAAGCCCCCTCTCTCCTCCTCTCTCCCCACTGCCTCTATGAGGGTGCTCCCCCACCTGGCCACCTACTCCTTTCTCAGCAACCTAGCATTCCCCTATCCTGGGTCATCAAGCCTCCACAGGACCAAGGGGCCCCCCTCCCAGGGATGCCAGATAAGGTAATCCTCTGACACATATTGAGCTGGAGCCATGGGTTCCTCCCTGTGTATGCTTTAGTTGGTGGTTTAGTCCCTGGGAGCTTTGTGGGGGGGTTGGTTGGCTGATATTGTTGTTCTTCCTATGGGGTAGCAAACCCTTTCAGCTCCTACAGTCCTTGCCCTAACTTCCCCATTGGGGTTCCTGCATTCAGTCCAATGGTTGACTGTGTACATCCTCATCTGTATTTGTCCTGCTCTGCAGAGCCTCTCAGGGGACAGCTATACCCAGCTCCTTGTCAGTAAGCACTTCTTGACATCAACAATAGTGTCTGGGTTTGGTGGCTGTATGTATATAGGATGGATCCCTAGGTAGGGCTGTCTCTGGATGGCCTTTCCTTCAGTCCCTGCTCCACTCTCTGTCCTTGCATTTCCTTTTGACAGGAGGAATTCTGGATTAATATTTTTGAAGTGGGTCCTATCCCTCTAATGGGGGCCGTGCCTATCCACTGGATATGGTCTTTACAGGTTCTCTCTTCCCTTTGTTGAGTATTTGGCTGAAGTCCTCCCTGTTGGGTCCTGGGAACCTCTTGGGTCCCTAGCATCTGGGACTCTCTAGTGTCCACCCCCAGTTCTTCATCCCCCACTGCCACACACCACCTATCAAGTTCCCGACCCTCTGTACTTCTCCCCATCTCCTCCCTTATCTAAACTGCCCCCTTCTCCCCACCCCATTCTCTCCCTCCCAGGTCCCTCTCTCCCTCGACTTCCCAGAGATTATTCTCTCCCCTACCTAGTAGTACTGTAGCATCCACACTTTGGTGTGACTTTCACTTTGGGTTTCATGTGGTTTGTGAGTTGTATCGTGTGTATTCTGAGCTGCTTTTTGGCTAATATCCACTTGTCAGTGAGTGCATACCATGTGTGTTCTTTTGTGTCTGGGTTACCTCATTCAGGATGATATTTTCTAGTTCCATCCATTTGCCTAAGAATTTCATGAAGTCATTGTTTTTAATAGCTGAGTAGTACCCCATTGTTTAAATGTACCACATTTTCTGAATCCATTCCTCTGTTGAGGGATATCTGGGTTGCAATAGCTTCTGGCTATTATAAATAAGGTTGCTATGAACATAGTGGAGTATGTGTCCTTGTTATATGTTATATGAGCATCTTTTGGGTACATGTGCAAGAGTGGTATAGCTGGGTCCTCAGGTAGAACTATTTCCAATTTTCTTATTTATTTATTTATTTATACACTCTAGATTTTATCCCCCCGCCCAGTCTACCCTCTGACTGTTCCATATCCCATACCTCCAAAAAGACTACATGTCTCCAATATAAAAAGACCAGAATAGAAAATACCATGTAAGAGACAGAAAGTAAACTAGTGTTTGCATAGGACTGGTTGGAAAATGGGGGCAGGTTGGTGAAGGATACAAGATTTCTTTTTAAGAAAATAAAAATGTAAAATTCACTGTTGTGATGAATCCACATATTTTAAATATGGAAACCCCTGGTGTATTGGACACTTGAGATGGGGAGTGTGTGTTAGGAAAAGTTTATCTCAATAAAGCTGGTTACCTGGGAAAATAAAAGAAACAGAAACTAAGAGTGATAAGCAACTATCCTGCCCCACTCCCACCCCGCAGAGAGGGTGGGGGAGTGGGGAGCACAAAGCTGCCTTGTTAAGGCAAGGCAAACACAGAATCTGGAAACGGAATCTTTTCACCAACCCTGGTAAGGTCGGCACTATTATTAAGAATTAGTTGTAGAGCTAATTAGGACAGAGAAATTACAGCTCAGGGAAGAGTGCGTTGCACTTGGGAGAGCAGGGCAGCTGTCCCTAGTTCAGAGTCTGACAAGCAGCTCCTCAAAGCTAGAAGACCATCTTATACTAGAACCAGAACTCCTATTTGCAAATGAAGGGCTTCTCCCCTACGTGAATACATCCGTCAAATCCAGGCAGCTAAAGAAGTGTGACAGAGTTCCTTTGTTTCCTGTTTGCAATGTTTGTGTTGTACGCTTTCATGTGTTGCTGAATCTCTCAGTCGTGGTCCTTTTTAACAAGTAAGTTTATAAGCATGACATAATATGCTCGCTGTGTGGTCCCCTAGTGACCACGGCCTTCTGGGAATATGGTCTAGGACTCTTTGTTGCCACCTGATGACAACACAGAATGTATCCTGCTACAACCGCTGATTTTCCTGCACAAAAAGTTTCCGTCTGGTGACACCAGAGATGAAAACAAAGGCTCTCTAAGGTCTTTTCCCTTTGAAAGCAGAAAATGGCTCCTTGACAGAGTACCTTTGAACTTGCTGAAGTCTTCCCTATAACCACATCACCTGAAAGCAATGTCCTACGTATGGAAAGCAATCTCGCTTTATTACATCAAGGCATTAGGCATGTGTGGCCTGTGTCTGTCAGCACTTTCTCCTGTGGCTACAGCTGCTGTCACTGCCCAGTGATTGTCTCAGTGTCTGCGGCTCCTAGCCCGTCTCACTGTTTGTGGCTGTCATCACCATCACATACAAGCTGTTGCCCCTGCCACCATCTTCCTGCTGCTAATGGGACTGACTGGCACCTCTCCATGCCACATCAAGGTACAGATGTTGTCACCCTGCCAGGCTCTGAGCCATCTAACACCCTCTCCTGGCAGTCTTCATTATCACTTTCCCAGAAAGAATGCCAGCTAAGACCAGCCTGGCCTGAGCTCGCCAGCTTTTTGGTGGGGGGCTATAGTAGTCATCTTGCTACCTGTGCAAGCTGGTAGCTGTCAGTGAGACAGCACCTAGGGACTTAGAGAATCCTGCATGTTTAGGAGTCACTATAGTCCACCACAGTGGACCCCAACAGTCTCTTTGTGAGTTTCTGGAATGAAAAGCTATTCTGTATAGCTTCAATAGCCTCCTCCTCCCAGCGTGCCTACTTAGGTCCCACAAGTAAGCAGTCTCTCCTCCTTGACCACTAATGGGAAAATGAGTGCCAATTTGGAATTATGTGACAACAGGTGTGTTGACACATGCCTTTAATCCTAGCACTCTTGAGACAAGAGTAGGTGGATCTCTGTGAATTCAAGGCCCGCCTGGTCCACATAGTAAATTGCAGGACAGCCAGAGCTGGGCAGTGAGACACCGTCCTGGGAGGGGGAGTCCCAGCTGCCCCCCACCCCAGAACTCTACCTGTGGGCACCCTTCACACCACTCAATTGCCCTCCCAGGCACAGGCGCACTTCTCACGTTCTTCTCCTAGGGAACTAAGAACCAAAGGTGTGTCCAAGCAAAAAAGGAAAAGGTAGTGGTGAGAAACAGTAGATCCCACTCCGACTAACAGTGAAGGCAGGGCCATGAAGCAGCTCAGAGGTGAACCGGTCACAGCTGGAAAAGAAGGGTACAGCATCCTTGGGAAAATCTGGGGTGGGGGGATGCCCGAAAATAGATAATGATACTAAGGGGCTAAAAAGAAGCAAAAGCTGATAAATATAAGTAGTGTAAGAAAAAGAACACTGGATTGGAAATGTTTAAAGGAAAAACTAATCAATTCATATAAAATAAATATTTGGAATAATTGCCCATGAGAGGTTTGGGGATTATTTCTGTCCATGAAGGAATAAGGCCCTTACTTACCCTGTACCTTCCCAGCACTAACGAGTATGTGTGTATGTGGTGACATCAGCCTTTTGGTTTCTCATGAATCCTCATGCACACAAGGCATAGGAGACTCTGCTGTAGGACAGTGTGATTCCACTTTCACACAGCAAAAGAGAAATGTAGAGGAGAGAATGTGAGGAGTAAACATCACGGGAGGCTGAGAGGATGGGCAGGAGAACAAGGGAAAAGGGTCTGTGTCAGTGGTGGCCCTGCCTTAAACAGGGACAGGTAAGACTGGTAAGATGTCTGGGCAGTTGAATGTCAAATGACTTAAAGGTCCAAGAATAGCATCTTCACACTAACCCATGACATACTAAAAGAGCTCAGTGTCACGGCCAAGCCTGATCTTTCTCATCTGTTAGGATGCTGTCTTTTCATTGTTTTCTCAATTGATTTTTCTCTTATGTGAATGTAATTTGCCTGCATGGATGTCTGTGCAGTACGTGTGTAGAGAGCCCTTAGAGGCCAGAAGAAGATATCAGATTCCAGGAGCGAAATTACAAATGGTGGCAAACCACATGTAGGTGCATGGAATCCAACCAGGTCATCTGCATCTCTCCAGCCCCTACTGGGATGCTTTGACGGCATGGAGCACAAACCCTGACTGGAAACTTGAATTTGTGGTGGTCTCACTGTGCTGCTAGGCTGTCCTCACCCTCCATGCTTCAGCCTACCTCATTCTGCTTTATACCTCCAGGCCTGACTAAAACGTGATTTTCAAAAATAGATATTTCCTCTCCTATAATTTGAAGCCCCAAGATAAGCTGGCTTGAAGGTCTGGTAATTCACAGTCTGTTGATGTCATTAAAGAGTCAAGTTCATGCCGTCTCTCTGCTCTTCCTCCTTCTGAGCACGTTGGCTTCCTCCCAGAAGCTTCTTCTGTGGTCTGAAGGTAGCTACTGAATACTCAAGTGTCCCAAAAAAAATCTCATGCAAGAAGAATTTCCTTTTCTGTCTTATTTTTGCCAAGAAAGAAACATTTTTTTAGCAATTCCTCAGCTGATGTTTTGTGACTCGTACTGGTCAAAATTTTATCACATGCACACCCAATCCATCTGCTAGCACAAATGGAAGATGCCTTCACAAATCCAGTTTAAAGCAGACTGGATTTGGTGGAAAGTCCCTGGGAACAGCGATGTCTAGCTCAGCATGACTATAAGGTCTACACATGTTGTCTATTAATCTCATGCTCATAGCTGATTAGTGCTCGTGCCAGCAGATCCATTGAAAAAAATTGTTGTCTGTGTCATGCTTGTACTCAATTACAGAACTAATGCAGAATAAAGAGGCCATTGGCCAGTGTCTAGTCTCTTTGTTCAGAAATTCTCTCTTGAAATACAAGTTAATGTGTAAATTTAGCATCCTCATAGCTTCCAAAAGATTTTTCCCCTTTGAGCAATCATTTGTATATAATTCATATATGTAAAGGATCTTATTCTGTAGTTTGTCAACTTTTGCATACTGTATAGATGCTGCAGAGAGAGATTCTTATGCTGCTCACACAACCCTGGTGTTTGGACCCAGGCCCTGCATGCACATGTAGGTGCATAACCACCATGTATTTCTTAAGCTTTTATTACTTTATTTTCCTTCTCCATAGCTTGGAGGTACTTTATTTACACTCTAGGCAAATCATGAGGTTTAAGAGTACAGTAGAGAACAGTACAGTGGACTGGAGAGATGGCTCTGTGTTTAAGAACATAAGCACTCTTCCAGAGAACCCAGATTCCAATTCTCAGCACCCACAGGGTAGTAAACAACAGTCTGTACCTCCAGTTTCAGGGGTTACAACTCCCTCTTCTGGCAACTGTGAGCGCTGCACAAGCATGATATACAGACATGCATGCCGGCAGAAGACTCATAAAATAAAATCTTTTAAAAAAATTTATGAAAGCACTACATATGCAAGGAGGAGGTGATTCACTTTCCAGTCTCCTTCCTATTGTAATGTGCAGGGGATACTAGCCCTTGATTCTCTAATTTTGTACTCTTATAGAAGGCCGATTATTGGAAAGTGAGTCAAATTAGGGACTAGGCAAAGGAATTTAGCTCCCATTGAAGCATGAGTGTAGCAATAAGAAGAGAGATGAAAGCAGGGATAAAGACCAAAGGGAGGAGATACCCATGCTTTTGAGTCTGTCTCTCAGTCAAAGAACCGGTGGCTCTCGCTGTGTGCCCTGAGCTGGATCCTGCGGAGCTCCTCTGAAGGGGCTTCAGTGGAATGGCTTCCTCCCAGAAGGAGATCAGGGCAACTTTATTTCTTCACTGAGACACTTTGAATTATAAAAAGAAGTCAGATGATCAAAAGATGCAAGATGGTGGATAAAATATGTTGTAAGACTATAACTCAATAATCATTGATTTTCTAGCATTTTCTCTTGGCAGAGAGGTACAGAGCAGCTTAGTTATTTACAACATCTGTTGGTTGAGGCGAGTGCCTAGTGCTGGTTTCTGCCTTTTCCTCACCCCACCCAGGCATGAGACTGAGCAAGCACTGCCGCCCTGGTACCTGCAGCTTCATGCTGTTGCCACTAACCCTTGGGTGCAATTCACAAGTGGACGGTCCCCATCCCTCCTCCAGAGCTTTCCTGGTCCCCAGACTCAGCTTCCCGGTTTCTTCACTGCATGTGTTCAGATGAGAAGCCCTAGCTTCAGTCCCTAGAACAGTGCCACAGCCGAACACAACAGGGTGCCCTGAATCACCTGCTGACTCAGAATCAAGGCAGTTCCTCTCAAAATGCCTAGAACAGCAAGTGAAGGAGCTGAAGAGTGGCCCATCCTTCCTCTGTCTGCCTTCAAAAGGTCCCGATGGGAATAGGATTCCCTGCAATTGGGTCTCCTTTAGCCTCCCTGCTGTTCACAGTATTGACTGGAGAGGTATTAGCTCACCTGGAAGAGTAGTCAGGTATTGGGGCTATCGGCCTCTCTGGTTTGTTTTATATCCTTTAAATTGCTCTAAAGTACCATGCCAAGTTATGTGGATAAATTATAGCTTTGAGAAACCATTGATAGCACATTAACTTTATTCTCTCTGAGCTCCTCATTCAGCACGTCTTTTCACGTTCTGATCTTGTAGCTCACACTCACCTCTATGATAGGCTTCCTCTGCTTCCTGCCCTGTGTTTCTCTGCTGTACTCCACGCCTGACAGACCTCATTTTCACAGATGGTGGTCTGAAGCCAAGACCCAGCAGACAGGTGAAACACAGGCAAACAGTTGCCCATCTGTGCCTCCTTCTCCACCATAACTAGGAGCTCCTCCATGGCCTGTGGGTTGTGCATGTTCTGCCCTTATTTTTCTGGACAAGAACTGCCCACCTTCATATTTTTATACCCTTATGCTTTCTTCTAGTCTAGACCAAAATCCACATAGTCAGAAATAGACGTTAGAGTATACAGCATAAGGCCTAAACAATGGACAGGAAGATGGGTCTGAGGGATAATTTAGCATAGGGACCCAAATTCAATCCCAGAGCCTACGTAGAAATAATAATAATACTGGCATGATGGCTCATGCTTATAATCTTAGTCAAGAAGACCAAGGCAGGTAGGTATATCCCTGCATGTACACCTGCACTTAGGAAGGTACACACAGCCAGAGACACAGAGAGGGTAGATAGGAAAATGGGTTATAAACATATATGCACTATGGTGCACGCCGTGTAGGAAAGAGTGTGTGGTGTGTGTGTGCACTGATAAACACACGGTGGTTGACATATAAGACATGCAGTCCTCAGAGACTGCAGGAGTCCATGGACATCTGGTAAGCAGATCAGGATTTCTTTAGATGCTTGTGAGTTTGTTCTCTTCTCTGACAAGACAGTTGTGCTTTCGGGAATTTGTCAAATGATGCTATAGGATCCAAAGTCCCTTCTCTTTGGCCCTCTCTGTTTTCTCTCATTCTCATCTTCGAAATCAAACAGCTAGGGATCAGAGAACTTGGCCACAGACTTGATAAAGTAATGCAATTCCAAGGCCTGGTAGTGTGCCTTGCTGCCACCACGCCCATCAGAGTCCTCCATTTGCCTGGCCATACCTCTCCGTGCCATTTTGCTTAGCTTTCCCAAGAGAAGGAACAGATGTGAGGAGGAGCTGCAGGACCCCAGGACTCTCATTTTCCCTGCAGGATTTAGGTCAAAGGAGCCCAAGGTCTTCTCTCCTTAAACAAGTCCCCATGTCTAACTTTGTCAGTGCTGTCCCTGCTGCTGCTCCATCATCCGTACCTGTCCTTGCTGTTCCTCATCCAGGTTTGCAGCTGTCACTGAGGGACTGAAGGTTTATTCCCTCTGATTTTGCTTCTCTGTAATAGCAGCTTCAAAATCTGCCAGAACTGAACCTGGTCCCAACCTCATCTTTCCATGTCACCCGACATTGCCCAAGCCACCAACACCCCACCATGGACTACCTTCTTTCTTACACCACTTCTTTTTTCCTCTAAGTAGTTCTCATTTCTGTCCCTGTCACTGTCCCTGCCTCCGCTGCACTATCATATCTGGAATAGAGAATCTTTCAGCTAGGTTCAGGCTTCCATCGTCTTTTCCTCTCTACCTTGTGAATGAGTTAGTTGGGATAATTACACACATATCTCTCCAACCTACTTTTTGGCTCAATCCTTAGGGTAACATGTTTATACTCTACCTAGCCCATATGTTTGCACTTAACCACATGCTTCTCCTCTCCTTATCTGTCCTGGACTCTCCTGTTCCTGTAACTTATGGTCCAACCTCCATGCCTTTGTCCTACCTGGTTGGATGGCTTATTCTTAAACTTCTATCCTCCAAAACACCTGGAAGACCTCACTCTCCTCTGAAACGATTGGCCAGTTCGTTTTTCTGTTCTCTGAAATCATTAACATATTACTTGCATCTCTCATATATAATGCTTCCATATAGCCTATGGTAGGTATTTAATAAAGCAATCATCATCTGAAAGATAAGTTAGAATCAGGAGTGACAGATATATGTCCTGGGGAAAGTTCCTAGTAACAAAGGCAAAGTCATTAGGACACATATTATTACCAAAGGGTAGTAATTCTGAGGGCATTGAAATGTACTTACAGTCATATTATTGTCAATATTGTATATGTCAACCAAGAAAAAGATATAAGCCATGCAGAAGGCTAGTGCTTTTAAGATGCAGGCAATTCAATATGGAACTGACTGAGCACAATACCATTATTGATAAAATTACATGGTCCATCTGGTTGGCTCTTTAATTGAGTGGTTATTTGCCACAGACTGCAGGAGGCCTATTCTTTGCTGATCTGTTCAAGGCAATGGAATGAGCTGTTGTTACCATTACCCTCTGTGAGGCAGAAATGCCTGTTTTCTTTCCCCTCCCCAACCTGACAGTAAATGCCACTCAGTGTGCACTTGTCTACCTCCACCTATGATTATGTCATCAGATGTTTGCGGATAGTTTTGTTCCAGTTGGTCCTAAGGGGGAATTTTGCCATTGTAACTGTTGTCCATGAAGGACAATATAAACTGCTTTAGTTGGCAAAGATATATGTCATCTTCATTTGCTGTATGTTGAATTGCTGGCTCTTCTTTAGATCCAATAGTCATTTTTTAATTCTTTAATTTATGCATGGGTCAAAAAGAAAAAAACTTGCTGAATATTTTTAACAAAATAGCATAATGTTTAGATGATTTTTTATTATACTCAGTAAAAATGCAAATGTGTGTGGCTTATTTGCAAATGCAGGCATTAATAACTGATATTTAAGTAGGCTAGATTAGCAATTTTACTGATATATTTCAGAGATTTTTTCCAATAATTTGCACACTCAAAATCAATTTGAATACAACATGTAAATTGAATTTAATTTTTTGATATAAAATTGTAGTTATCAGCTTGAACCATTAAATTTACTGTTTAATATATGCTTTCCAGCTCACTTGGTAGAATTTCATTGCGCCTTATCTATATAAATTTAATTAGGCTTGATATCATCAGTATATTATAGAACTAATTAAAGATTTAGATAAGTGCTGAGGGGACTTATTGAAAACTCCATAAAGTTCCATTTGGAGAATGAGATATTCCTCCTCTAGTCATTGTGAGGGGAGGAAACAGCAAGAAGTCTCTCTTGTGGTATTTCTGAAAAATTATTTAACTGGATTTAATGGACTTATTCTATTCTTTGAAGAGCTTTTTAATTACTCTGTATCTGTGTGTAGTCCAACAACAGCTACAGTCTTAGGCTTTAAAATCCTCATTCCCCCTTTCTCCCTTGGGCCAGCCGTCTGTGGGCACGCATGAGCATGTGTGTTTGAGTGTGCATACGCACACACAAGTATATACATATACTAGTAGACAGAATAGTGCTCCAGATTGTGATCACAGAGTTCATGCTTGTATTTACTGGGAAGTAAACTAAATAGACTAAAACAGAAAGATCAGAGTGCACCTGCCACAAACATGCTGGGGAAGGAGAACAGATAAGCACCCAGCCCAACCCTGGGAAAAAAAAAAAAGATGAGAAACCCTAGCAAAACTTGAATGCCCACTTATTGATGCTGCTATTCTGGGTGAATCATTTTGTGGGAACCACTTTTGAATCCCCCTGTATCTGCATCTCTGCAATAGAGTCGAAAGCAGATTAGTTTAAAAGACTGTGATTTCCACTAAGTGCTTTGTGTCTTCATTACAAAGCATAATAAAGCTTTTTATTACAATGAAACTGCCATTACATCCAATTGAATAGACACTGAAATAAAGCCGCATCACCCACATTTCCCAGCACACCCTGTGCTCTGTGTTCTTGTCAAAGCGCTCTCTCTTTCTCTCTCTCTCTCTCTCTGTCTCTCTCTCTCTCTCTGTCTCTCTCTCTCTCTTTCTGTGTGTGTGTGTGTGTGTGTGTGTGCACACACCAGCTGAGTGACACAATGCATACTAGAAAAATAAAGTAAAAGAACAAATAACAAATGGGGACTGTCTGTAACCTGGCACACCGTCGTTTAGTACAGAGGCCCTGAGGAATCCAGGGAAGCAGATAAATTGCTGTGAGCCAGTGTGGTATAATGGAAGGGTACAGGCTTCAGGCTCAGGAGATGCAGATTTAAGTCTAACCTCACGCTGATGAGCTGTGTGACCCAGGGCCTCATCTCTTCATCTCTCTCTGCATAAATTGCATTCCCTGGAACATGGAAACACTATTAATAATGTTGCCCCTTCTTCCTTCTCCTGCCCTCCTATGGATTACAGCAGTTTTTAGATGCCATCAATTGTAGCCTAATTCATTTTGTTGTCCAGAAATGGAAACTGAGGTACAATGGGATTGAATAGCAAGATCACAATCCCCAATTAATAGTAAAACAAGGTTTGAAAGAGACACACAGGAATGTCATAGTGTCTACACTGCCACATAGAATGTGAAAGAACAGACAGGCATGATCTTAAGGACATCCTGGCTACCCTTGCTGGGAGTTTGTCCCCTCAAGCAACTGTTCCTAAACACATTCCCCACAGTTTTCCTGCCCAAATGGTTTTCAAACATTCACACACACCCAGCCTGAGAAGTGCTCTGTAGAAACATTTGGGTCACAAACTAATGTTTGTTTCACCACATTTGAAATGTTTCTTTCTGAAAACATTAGAAATGTATGCCAGTAAAGCAGATTCCCAACAGAAATGTCAGTCTGAAGTGAGAGTACATTCAGACACTCACTTTACAACAGTCAAGGTATAACTGCCTGCTGCTGACCCATAAAAGACGTGGGGTATTACCCAGCATCCCCTTCAATTTGGGCATTCTTTGACTTCAAACTTTAAAAGCTGTAGTGAATGGCACTGTGGTCTGGATTGGGTGAGTCTCCTCCTCCAGGTAGGAATTTAGTCTCTGTTGAGAAGGAAGTGGAAAGGGTTGCATAAGGGAAACAGGCCAAAACTGTGTCACTGAAACGGATAAGCAGAGGTTTCTTTCGTCCTTCCCACACTTCCCTCTGTGACTCCAGTAGTGATGGTATGTAATACTGATCTAATGATGAAGCCCAGTCTCTGCATGGAACCAGCAACTGGGAGTCTAGGCAGAGTAGGTCAAATCCTAACTCTATTTCCGACCCATGGGTAATTAAATAACTCATCCTGCCACTGGATGGAGGGAGCAGAATGGAAAAGAGGCTAAAAGGAGTGTGGTCAGTGTTTGCTCTGGGAGTCCTTTCTCCACCTCTGTCCCTGTAGCTTTCCTCCTGACATAGAGGTCACGAGAGCAACGTGTGTATGACACAGAGGTAACCGAGAGGTGCCATACTTCCTGCATTGACCATGGTATGTAGTCCACTACACAGTGGACCACAGTAGTGCCTGATAACACCCTGTGCATTTTCTTTAAGCATTGGAAATCTAGACTCTGACTGTAAAGGCTGCAAGCACATAGGAAATTAGACAGTTCCAGCTCTGACCTTCCGTTCTGACTTCTTTTCCTTTTAGGGATCAGCAAACATTTTCTTTAAAAATCTATATCCTTGGGGTTGGGGATTTAGCTCAGTGGTAAAGCGCTTGCCTAGCAAGTGCAAGGCCCTGGGTTCGGTCCCCAGCTCTGAAAAAAAAAATCTGTATCCTTGGTACTAGAGGGGCTACAGCGGTTGACAGCGTATACTGCTCTTGCAGGGGCCTCAGGTTCAGTTTCCAGTAACAATCAAACAGCTCACAGCCACCTACAGTTTCAGCTCCAGGCAGTTCTGTGCCCTCTGTTGGCCTCTGCAAACACTGGCATGCATGTAGTGCACATATGTGCAGAAAAAGACATAGGCACGCACATTTTTAACCCTTTAAATCTGTGATCTCTGAGATTTCGGGCAGCCCTGTCCTCCTCCTTCTCAATGCAACTATAAACACTTGGTTAGTTCCGGCTATGAGTAAGGACCCCCGGTTTATCTGTGCAAAAGACCAGGCAGCTACAAGATGTGTCTGTGAACTAACAGTGGCACCACGCTCACACTGTAGCAGCATCCAACATCCTTAATCTTTGGTAGATGTGTGCACTCCCTTCACCCTACAGCTTCCCACAGGGCTGCCACAAAGGGGACCTCAGAGCTTCTCCTAATATGTAAGTGGTTTTGTCTCCTTACTTTCAATCCTGTTCCTCATAGGCCAACTCAATAGTTTAAGTAAAATGCTCTATGTAGTCAGGCTAGCATGTTGTTTGGTAATCAAAATTCAATCTTGAAAGAGAAAATTCAGTCTTGTGCTTGTTTTTAACAGGTGACCTTAGGCAGGTATCTGGCCCTTAGGAGGACCTTTGCTAGGTCAGGTGTGCCTGTAAAGAGTACCGCAGGAGTAACTGTCAGATGCTAATTGCCCCCCTTAATTAATGTCCTTCTTAATAATGAACATTAACACAATCATTAGCGAATCTTTGGCTCAATTATGTTTCTATTACTCTGTAATTATACACACAGAACTGTCGCAATTCACACCCATTTTTCTAATAAGGGTTAGCTGTTATTTGTTACTATAAAGTTTTCTTGAGAACAGTATTTCTTGAGAAGAGTGCAAAAGGGTACCAGTCACTTAACCTATGGAAGTGTGGAGTCCTAAGAAATGGCTTTCGTGCATTTCAGGGGCACTTAGTGAAAGTGTTTCCACATCTGTCAGTTTGGGAGATCTTTGCTGCAATTACCAAAGGGAAGCTCTGAACTGCAGCCAATGTCCTGATTAATGGGTAAATGCTCGCAGCAGTATTGGCTGTGGACTAATGTCTTCTGTGTACTTAAGTCAGGGTTGTAGTTCATAAAATTTGCATTTTTGTAATAGCTTTATTGAGTAATAATTTACATGCCATAAATATTAACCCTTTTAAAGTATGCAATTCACTGGTTTTTAGTGTAGCTAGAGTTGCACAACCATCATCACTGGCTAATTTTAGAATATTTTCATTGCCCCACAAAGAAACCCTGTATCCATTAGCAATCACTCCTCATTCCTCTGCAAGGCCTACCCCTGGCAACCACTAATTACTTTCTGTCTCCTCTGGACATATCATATAAGTGGAATTATGCAATAAGCAGTCTTTTACAGCTAGCTTCTTTCAATTAGCATTGCACTTTCAAAGTTCAAAACCTTAGCACTTCTTAAAGTTACAGTATGAAACTGACAGTTAAACTATGTATCCAGGGACCCACCCCAACCCCTGGCCTTTTTCTTTCTGTTTTCTGTTGTCGATTTGAGGGGGTAGAGCACAGGGAGAAAGAGCTAATGTGGGTTCTGTTCTTACTTTAGATTTTGCAGAGTTGGAGTCAGGTCACGGCCTCGTGTACACTAGGCAAGCATTCTAACCTGACTGATGCCCAAAGCCTTCCGTTTGAGTTTGGGTTTGTGTTTCGGTGATTGTGTTGTTGTTGTTGTTGTTGTTGTTGTTGTTGTTGTTGTTGCTTTGTTTTGTTTTAGGGGGTAGGGGATCGTGTTGTCTTATTTTGTTTGAGGAAAGGCCTACTGATATAAGCCAGGTTGGCCTTGAACTTGCAATGTAGCCAAAGATGACTTCTATCTCCTAGTCCTTCCCAGGTGCTAAGATTAGAGGCATGTGCCACCACCATTTTTCAAATTGTGCCATTTGTTGTTGGGGAGATTGTCTGGTGCTAAAGATCGAGCCCTTGGCCTCCTGTAGGTCAAGCAGATGCTCTACCACTAAGCTACGGCCCCAGCCCTGGTACCGTGTTTTATGGTAATATACATGAGTAGAATGCCCAAATCTAAAGTATACAGTTTGATTAGATCTTAGGACGTGAATGTCTCCTGGTGAGCGTGTCAGAGTAAAAGTACCGAACACCAAGTCACCCCCAGAAAGCCTCCTTTCGGCCCCTCCTAGGCATCCCAAAGCAGGCATTTTCTGGTTTGCTCAGTGCTCTTCTGTTTGTTCTGTGTGCATCCTCATACAGGGCATAGCAGCCAAGCCCTGCTCCCTGCTCACACAGGCATGGAGCAAGCCCACCCTGGCCCTGCACCTGGGTTCCCTCCTTCCATTACCCTTGGTGCCCAGGGGAAATAAAGTCACCCTTGCTAAACACTCGAGCTCTCCACACACAGACTTACATCTTTCTGATGTTCTGAGCAGCTGCCCAGCCTTTGTGTTGCTTCCTTGCTTTTGCCCCCCACATTCCTTCCAGACACCAGAGATCTCTTCAGGTTACACGTCAACTTCCCTCCTGGATCATGTGTGCCAGAGTCACAGAGGGGAACCTGGACAGACAGCCCTGTAACCCTGTGCTGGCCTCTCCTAAACCTGCCTTGCAACACGTTATTTTTTAACTCCAATAAAAATGTTATTTCTTGTATTAAATCCCATGCCTTGCTTGCTCTTCACTAATAATAAGTCATTTCCTAAAGAAACTAAGGTTTTAGTTTTAAATTAATTTTAGTCTTTGAAAAAAATTAGGTGTGTCCTAGGGCTATTGGCTAGCATTAAGCGGGTAAATTGGCTTATTCACAGATTATTCACACTCCTCACAGTTGCCCTCTTTCTATAGAAAGAGGGCAAATGCTATATATATCTTCTACCTTCAAAGGCCCTATTATATATAGACTTAAGAGAGTCTATGAAAAATCCTGATATTAGTCTTATTGTGTAAAAACAAAAAAAGGTCCTTTTATAAAAATCGTCATTCTACACCTCAAAGATTTACACCCCACCCCACCCATGACTCCTAAAATGTATTTTCCTTTGGTTAATGTAATGTGTTATATTTTGTTCCCTCCAGACACTCTATCCAGTTTCAAATCCCAATTCTACACCAAAACTCCAGCATCCACTTTTGCTGTGAAACGATTCCTCAGTTATCAGAGCTTCTAAAAGTTTCCAGAGATTCAGTAGAAACATGGGAGGTGTCTTAGAGTTACTATTGCTGTGATGAAACACCATGACCAAAGCAACTTAGAGAGGAAAGGGGTTATTTAGCTTATATTTCCACATTGTTCATCGTTGAAGGAAGTCAGGACAGAAACTCAAGCTGGCCATGGAGGGGTGCTGGGGTGCTGCTTGCTGGCTTGCTCCTATGGCTTGCTCAGCCTGCTTTCTTATAGAACCCAGGACCACCAGCCCAGGGATGACACTGCCCACAATGGCTGGGCCCTCCCCATCAATGTCTAGGTAAGAGAAGACCTTAGAGCCAGATCTCATGGAGGCATTTTCTCAATTGAGGCTCCTTCCTCTCTGATGACTAGCTTGTGTCAAAGTGACATAAAACTAGCCAATGAAGGAGGGTTTGGATTCTGGCTAACTGAAATTTTTACCTCTGTCCCATTACTTATTCACTGTTACAGTTACTTTTTGCTGCTCTAATTAAAAAAAAAAAAAATACGGGTGACCAAGAGCAACTTAGGGAAGAAAGAGTTCATTCTGGATTTCAGTTCCAGAGGGTTGGCTTCCACAATGGCAGGGACAGCATGGCAGACTGACCCATTTCAGCAGCACACCAGCAACAGAGGCAGTAAACTGGAAGTAGGACAAGGCCACAAACTTTCAGAGCCCATGCCAAGCAATGAATGTCTCCCAGATAGGCTCCGATTCCTAAAAGTTCCATAGCCTCCCCCAACAGCACCGACAGCCGCCGGGAACTAGATATTTAGATACATGAGCCACGGAGGGACATTTTTCACTCTGGTCACCACGTCCACCAAGTTAAGGTTAAAGCTTCCTTATGTGGTTGTCAGCAATAACTGAGACCATAGCCTCCTCATTCATGCTCTGTGGATGACAACCGCCCCTCACACACATTTTAGCAAGATCAGTTGAGATGCCGGGTAGGAGGGACCTATGAGAAAAGACAGTCTTCTGTTTCCTGTGTTCTTACTGCCAGTTTTCTGTGTCCTGCCTAGACACAGTGCAAGCATGTGTTGTGCTCAGTAACGAAAGATATTGATGACAGTGTCTCTGCTGAGACACCTGTACCCCTTCTCTTGCTTAGAGGTTGATTCTGTTGAGCTCTAAGTTTGAGGACCTAAAGTTGTGAGGAAGCTTCCAGAAGGTTGCTATGATCTGATTGAGAGAGAGAAACTGTGTCATCCACAGTCTGAGGCTCTTTCTCTTAGGAGCCCCATCTTTGTTGTAGCTGAAGAGGTCTCTGAGACAGGTTGACTTCCTTCTAAAATATTCTGTCTTTAGATTTTCCATCTTCACTACTACAGCCTGGGCCTCAAACCACATGGGCATTGTAACCTGAAGCTGGACAGTCTCATCCACAGAAAAGTCAGGAAACTAATGATAAGTAGTGAATTTGTGAGTTTCTCATAAGGTGAAGTGTTTAGCCTTTTGTGGTGAGAGGGTTTTTTTGTTTGTTTGTTTGCTTGCTTGCTTGTTTGTTTTTTCTGTTTAGGAATGTTGAAATCTCTTCTTTATTAAGTCCTGATACTAATAGATCATAACTGTTTTAATAATGTAGACAAGATAAAAGATACTCAGTTCTTAAATTTGTCTCCTCACATCCCTCCCCCTTACCTAGGAAGTTCTTTGTATGGCCCTCAGGTCTCTCACATCTGGCACCAGCTTCCTGGCTAGCTTCATTTCCCCCTCCTTCCCTCTCCACACCTCCTTTGTAGTCCAGTAGGGAACGATAGAGGATCCCAAATTTACATTTCTATATAAATGCTTGTACAGCCTGACGGTCCAGCTCAAGATCTGAACCATTTCAGTCCATGTCACTGTTTCTCTTCCTGAGAAAAGTATCAGAAAGACTAACAGCTGCTCCCACAGTATCTGTCCAAAGTCAAACCCCGGGCGACTGGCGACCTTAAGCAGTGTACTACAACAGGTCTGAAAGATGTGAAAGTGTGCACTAACATATATTTTGGTGAGAATGAGGCCAGAGAGAGGGAGCCTTGCTTATTTGTAGGCTGACATTTGAACAGAAACTGAACTAAATCTCGTTTAATTGATTCCCCCAACCCTTTGTCCCTTTGCTTCCATTTGATGTTCCTTTCTGAGCTTTTTTTACTTGGCTTACGGTACAAAATGAGAAAGAGCTATGAAATGCATCAAAGAAAAGATTGCCTTTGCTTCTCTGCCCTAAAACCAATCCTGGTGTTTATAGTCCTGGCTTCCCCACCAGCCATGGCCAGGCTGGTTTCCAGGGCTACTCTCACTTCCTTCCAGCCTTTGAGGGCAGGAGGTTAGAACTCCTCCTGCCATGGTCATGTGGGCCTTTCTAAGATGGATCTCCTTTTGTAATGATTCATTCTAAATTCTCTAGAGACCATTATGTTATTTCTCCTTCTTTCCTGCCATTCACAGCCCTGCCCAATTTACTAACATTTGGCCTTTCCACTGCTCACTTATCTTCCTGCACACTAATTAAGGCATTAAGTGAGATCAGTTGTAAAGCCAGTGTCCTTAGTGTTCGATAGAAGCTTCCTTCACCAAAGTTGTTGACTTGCATTCAGCATTACCCTTTGTTGGGCTTTCTGCCTGTGTCCTGTCAGGGGTAGCCATTCAGAATAAATGCATTTTGCTAGCTACAACTTGAGACTTAGTATATCACACAGTTTGCTGACAGCCAAATATGTATCACCCACAGTAGTCTTTTCACCCACCAAATCCACAGTTCCCACAGCTATCCATCACATTTGTCAGAGTCCTCGGGTCTTTAATTAAGCCCTGCTGGATACTGTACATATTTCCATTAGCTCCGTCCTCCTTACTCCATTACGTTCCTAATTGACATCCATCCCGAGTCACATGTCCTTGAATCTCAGGTGACCCATTTTGTAGCTTTGGTTTATTTAGGTTTTCTCTCCTTCATAAATAACCTAAGCGTTTAGTTAATATACCCTCAAGTGTTTGCTATTGGGATCTGGTGATTTGCATATGCTTACACTTCTCAAATAATCCTGGATTTCAGAGGGGGCTGGGTTTCCTCTAGCAACTCTCTCTTTCTCTCTCTCTCTCTCTCCCCCTCCTCCTCCCCCTCCCTCTCTCTCTTCTCCCACCGTGTGTGTGTGTGTGTGTGTGTGTGTGTGTGTGTGTGTGTGTGTGTGTGTGTGTTAGATAGTGTCATGAAAATCAGAACTGCTGATCTTCCTGCCTCTACCTCACAAGTGGGCGATTACAGGTGTGAGCCACCAAACCCAGCTGCCAGCCTTTTACCTTTTAATCATGAAATATATGGTCTTTGTTTGTACTAAGTGGAGAAGTCCCCTAACAATACTGACAAGTGTTGAGATTTCTAAATAGAAAGGAAAGGTTGAGTGACTGTCATGTGACAAATGCTGCCTGAGTAGTAAACCACTCCTCACCCTCACCCGGCCGTCTCCACAGTTGTGAGTTGGGATGGAATTGCCATAACTATTAGCTGCTATAATCAAGCCATTGCCTTGATTTCTTCAGCACAACGTCCTAATGAGTGGTTTCTGAGCAAAGCCAAGTGATTCCATGCAACTCCACAGATCTTTCTTCCAAAACATTTTCAGGTCGACAGAATCTCCACATTATTAATGCAGAAACCAAGGTTGGTATGCATGGCCCAGCAGTACAGTCCTTGCCCAGAATGCATATGAGGCTCTAGGTTCAGTTCCCAGCACTATAGTAGATAAGTAGGTCAATGGACAGATGGGTGGGTAGGAGAGAAACCATGCCTCGTTAACCCATTCACTCTCCCACCCCACCCTCAACATAGCCATTCCTGAGCCCCAAGCCCTGGTTTCTGTCTCATGTCCATGGCCCCCTCATTCTTCTGTCATTTCACAAGTGTCAATACATGTGGAATGGCCCAGGCCACTGGGTAGACTACAACCCTGGCTTGGCTTTAAATTTAATGGACACCTTTGACCTAGGCCTAGACGAGACGTTATTTTTAAATAGCAAGTAAGAAAGCTTGAGGCCGAGGAGCATGCCTCCATGCGAAGCTGTCACTTGTAGCATTTCGGATGGCTCAGCACTGGTAACAAGTCGGGTCTCCCTTTGAAGCAGCACTTTGCATTATCTATGGAAAAGTTAGCTCTTCCTTTGCTTTACTTAAAGAAGAAAGGGCCACAGGGCCTCTGAATGCGTTGCCTTTGCTTTACTTAAAGAAGAAAGGGCCACAGGGCCTCTGAATGCGTTACCTTTGCTTTACCTAAAGAAGAAAGGGCCACAGGGCCTCTGAATGCGTTACCTTTGCTTTACCTAAAGAAGAAAGGGCCACAGGGCCTCTGAATGCGTTACCTTTGCTTTACCTAAAGAAGAAAGGGCCACAGGGCCTCTGAATGCGTTGCCTTTGCTTTACCTAAAGAAGAAAGGGCCACAGGGCCTCTGAATGCGCTGCCTTTGCTTTACCTAAAGAAGAAAGGGCCACAGGGCCTCTGAATGCGTTGCCTTTGCTTTACTTAAAGAAGAAAGGGCCACAGGGCCTCTGAATGCGTTACCTTTGCTTTACTTAAAGAAGAAAGAGCCACAGGGCCTCTGAATGCGTTGCCTTTGCTTTACCTAAAGAAGAAAGGGCCACAGGGCCTCTGAATGCGTTACCTTTGCTTTACTTAAAGAAGAAAGGGCCACAGGGCCTCTGAATGCGTTGCCTTTGCTTTACCTAAAGAAGAAAGGGCCACAGGGCCTCTGAATGCGTTACCTTTGCTTTACTTAAAGAAGAAAGGGCCACAGGGCCTCTGAATGCGCTGCCTTTGCTTTACCTAAAGAAGAATAAAGAAGAAAGGGCCACAGGGCCTCTGAATGCGCTGCCTTTGCTTTACCTAAAGAAGAAAGGGCCACAGGGCCTCTGAATGCGTTGCCTTTGCTTTACTTAAAGAAGAAAGGGCCACAGGGCCTCTGAATGCGTTGCCTTTGCTTTACCTAAAGAAGAAAGGGCCACAGGGCCTCTGAATGCGTTGCCTTTGCTTTACTTAAAGAAGAAAGGGCCACAGGGCCTCTGAATGCGTTGCCTTTGCTTTACTTAAAGAAGAAAGGGCCACAGGGCCTCTGAATGCGTTGCCTTTGCTTTACCTAAAGAAGAAAGGGCCACAGGGCCTCTGAATGCGTTGCCTTTGCTTTACCTAAAGAAGAAAGGGCCACAGGGCCTCTGAATGCGCTGCCTTTGCTTTACCTAAAGAAGAAAGGGCCACAGGGCCTCTGAATGCGTTGCCTTTGCTTTACTTAAAGAAGAAAGGGCCACAGGGCCTCTGAATGCGTTGCCTTTGCTTTACCTAAAGAAGAAAGGGCCACAGGGCCTCTGAATGCGCTGCCTTTGCTTTACCTAAAGAAGAAAGGGCCACAGGGCCTCTGAATGCGTTGCCTTTGCTTTACCTAAAGAAGAAAGGGCCACAGGGCCTCTGAATGCGTTGCCTTTGCTTTACCTAAAGAAGAAAGGGCCACAGGGCCTCTGAATGCGTTGCCTTTGCTTTACCTAAAGAAGAAAGGGCCACAGGGCCTCTGAATGCGTTGCCTTTGCTTTACCTAAAGAAGAAAGGGCCACAGGGCCTCTGAATGCGTTACCTTTGCTTTACCTAAAGAAGAAAGGGCCACAGGGCCTCTGAATGCGTTGCCTTTGCTTTACCTAAAGAAGAAAGGGCCACAGGGCCTCTGAATGCGTTACCTTTGCTTTACCTAAAGAAGAAAGGGCCACAGGGCCTCTGAATGCGTTACCTTTGCTTTACCTAAAGAAGAAAGGGCCACAGGGCCTCTGAATGCGCTGCCTTTGCTTTACCTAAAGAAGAAAGGGCCACAGGGCCTCTGAATGCGCTGCCTTTGCTTTACCTAAAGAAGAAAGGGCCACAGGGCCTCTGAATGCGTTACCTTTGCTTTACCTAAAGAAGAAAGGGCCACAGGGCCTCTGAATGCGTTGCCTTTGCTTTACCTAAAGAAGAAAGGGCCACAGGGCCTCTGAATGCGTTGCCTTTGCTTTACTTAAAGAAGAGAGGGCCACAGGGCCTCTGAATGCGCTGCCTTTGCTTTACTTGAAGAGAGGGCCACAGGGCCTCTGAATGCGTTGCCTTTGCTTTACTTAAAGAAGAGAGGGCCACAGGGCCTCTGAATGCGTTGCCTTTGCTTTACCTAAAGAAGAGAGGGCCACAGGGCCTCTGAATGCGTTACCTTTGCTTTACCTAAAGAAGAAAGGGCCACAGGGCCTCTGAATGCGTTGCCTTTGCTTTACCTAAAGAAGAAAGGGCCACAGGGCCTCTGAATGCGTTACCTTTGCTTTACCTAAAGAAGAAAGGGCCACAGGGCCTCTGAATGCGTTACCTTTGCTTTACCTAAAGAAGAAAGGGCCACAGGGCCTCTGAATTATTTTTCAGCTTACACCAGCAGTTGCCTCCAGATTTCTAGTCTATGAAATATAGATAATGTATAACTTAAGATTCTCTTACTAATTAGTAAACAATCAGAGGCTTTGTTATTGCCAGAGGGCAGGACACTGTGTGCCTTTCTTCACCCTGTGGTAGCAGATAAATTATTTTCAAAAATTGAAAACTCTTCAAAGTGCTATCCGATAAACTATTTTAATTGAAAAGATTCTAAACTGCTATTCAGCACAGCATAGCTCTCCTTAACCTGGGCTCACCTTTTGGTAATCAAAAGAACATTTACAGACGTATGAGACAAACACAATTATGAAAGTAAAATGAAGACCCTAAATAAAAAATCACAGAACAAGAGGGTAATTCTATTCACTCTTTCATATTTCATTATTTGATAACATCAGATGATGAATCCATCAGAATTGCTTTGGCAAGTACAAACAAAAATGGTCCTGATCAATATTTATTAAAACCTTCAGACTGGGAGAAGGACTTGAGCTGACTACTTAATGTAGTAAATAATTATTCATATAAACAGGCTCTGACCAAAGGCAGGACTAGACCAAAGAGACACAGTTTTAATTGCACTGAATTTAAAATACAAATTGGCCTCTAGCCCTGTGAAAACCTTAATTTAAAAAAATTATCTGATATAGTGGAGAGTGACATATAAATTCTTAAGTTGTTGGGGTGGGAATTTCAAACTTAGATATTTATAAATTTAGAATGTATTCCAGAAGCGGAGTGAGGACAAAGTTGCCAGCTAAGAGCATGAGGAGACATTCTCTCTGAGTCTCAGGATTGTAACAGGAGTGCTACGGTCACCTCAGCAGTGACAGGGACATCTCATCCCTGATGACTGATGGCCTCTCATCAGTGGAATTCCTTTGTTTTAAGCAACTGCACTTTCGGAAGAGAAATAAAACCAGGCTGTGGCTGCAGCTGCCCATCAGGAGTGCTGAGAGACAATCCTGAGAGGGGGTGAGCACAGCTGGCCTGAGCTTTCGAAGTCTGCAGGAGTGACACCCCAGAATTGCGGAAGTGTGGTCTCTTCCAGAATAAGGATGATAAGTAACTGCTTGTCTGCCCGCCTCTCCCCCAACTTTGGGGTGCCTTGGGGTCTGGCTTCATGTCCCACCCTTCAGGAAGTGTCTGCCCCTGAGCTGAATCCCCAGTCATTTCAACATGACGAATGGGGTGAAAAAAGAAATGTACGAAACTGAGCCACCAAAAACACAAAGCAAGCCTTGAAAACACAAATCCACACATGCTGCCTGTGGGATGGTTATTATCTGTGCCATCTGTGGAGAGAAGATAGGCAAAATCTCTTCTAAAATCATTCTGCGGCAGCCTGCCCAAAACAAAAACCAGTGTAATCTGATAACAGTATTAAAAACCACCCCAACATAGAATGCTCATCTAAACCTGCCATCAGCTGCCTGACACTTACTGAGCTTTCTCCTTCTTTTTCCCAGTCCTGAAATGGAAAGAACTTTGCTGCATTTCAAATTAAAATTTTCAATCATGTTTGTAATAAACCCTAAGCTCTTTGAAGGAGAAGACAAATAAGAACAATTATATTACATTCTAATACAGTAATTTATTCTTCAGATACACGGGATTATCATCTGCTTTACTATTGGTCTGGAAAGTATCTGGGCTAAGATTACACTTGTTCACAGTGTTTGCAGATCAACTGCTAATGCGCTCGCCTGACATTGGTTGGCAACTGTTAGCATCAGTGAAGCCGATGGCAGCTCCATGATGTGAAAGTACCAGTCAGGGGACTCTGCACCAGTGTAAGAATCCAAAGCTACTACCGGTGCCTAAAGAGCACCTACTAGAGCCCCTGCCCGTTATATACGGATGATTATCCGGCTTATGGCTCCATCAGTCCCTTCTTCTTCTTCCTCCCCATTTCATTGTATGTACCATTAAGGAGATGGAGAAAACCAGAATTCAGTGTTTCCCCTGATCATTTAGTTGTCCTTTACTAGTGGGTCTCCATTAAAGTGCTTGAAATATCCAGTTGTAGGTGAAATTGCCCTAATCTGAAATCTGAAACCTAAAATGATCTAAACTGCCAAATCTTTTGTGCATTAACCTGATGCCACAAGTGGAAAATGCCACCTCTGACCTCATACAAGGAGTTACTGTCAAACTGCATCCCCACTAAAATACTGCACAAACATTCCTTCTACATAAGGTGTTGTAACAGCCAGCTTTATGTTACTATAATGAAATACCTGAGGCAAGTTACTATTGAGGACAAAAAGCTTCATTTTACAAGTTCAAACACACTGTGCCTGTATACTCTCATCACTGGTAAGGACTATCCCAGACCCATCACTCATGATGGTAGCCTCTCTTTCCAAAACAGCAGTCCCTTTAGGGAGCTGCACCATCAGGGACTCAGGAACCTGACATAAGACCTGGCTCTTAAAGAGCCCACCACTCCCCGTGCTGCCATCTTGAGGGCAAAGCCTTCTTACACAAAGGACCTTTGGAGAAACCTCAGGCCAAGCCACACCTCGCAGATGTGTAGGAAACATTAATTTAGACTGAAGTCCAGTTGCCAAGCTGTCTCACTGTATGCGCATATAGTCCCCAAAATGAAATCAACTGTAGCACAACACTCTGGTTCTAAACATTAGAAAAGCAGTATCCAATCTGCAGGCACACACTCGGCTACAGTGAGCATGTGGTGGTCAGAGGATAACTGGTAGAAGCCAGTTCTTTCCTTCCACCATAAGTCCCAGGAATTCAACTCTGGTCACCATGGTTGGAAGCAAACACCTTTTTCCATAGTAAGCCATCTCAAATACTGCTAGATTCAGGTCAACTTTTCATGCCAGGCCCTCCTTCTTCCTTGTGTGACAACCTGTTAGGTACACACACCATAGTTTCCTTATTCACACACAGTGAAAAGACACCATAATTAACTCCATTATTGTGAATTATCATGAACACTGCTGCAATCAAGAAGAAAGTGTGACGATCTGTTTGCTGTAATGACCTCATTTCCCTTGGATGTAGAGCCCAGAGTGCGACTGCTGGATCATGTGAGAGTTCTGTGTGTTTCGCTCTCTGTGTACTGCCTGCCATAATGGCTGTACTAATTTCCATGCCCACCAACTGTGTGAAAATTCCCCTTCCTAAAGCTCCACACCGAGAATACATGATTAGTCCCCTCCTCACGGAAGTAATAAATCAGAAAGGCAACCAACTTTTAAAAAGAATGCTTACCTCATCCATTACCATCTTGGACAGACAAACAGGGAAAAGTAAAGTAGGTAACAAAATGAAAAAGTTAAGCGCTACAGTTTAAGTTTGGAGCCCTGAATTTCAGGTCGCTAGGGAGTCTTCAGCTGTAACTGTGAGGTGTGTCTGAACGAAGTGTGAACTGCCGTGCAGGCTCACTCCACTTCAGCAGAAAACCGAGCTGGGTGAGTTAGTCTGAGAATTGTGTTCAGTTATACCAGAGCACGGCCAGATGCTATCTGTATACAGACAGTATTTGCACTTAGCACTTTTGCGTTTTACACTTTCGTTCTCTATTACCTTGGCTTTGGACGACATTTAGGTCTTGAAATCCTTCAGTTTGAGAACATGAGCAAGTCACTCATGTTCTACAGCTGAGCTCCTTCTGTGTACAGTGTGAACTGTGATATCTATTTCAGACGGTTGAATACACAAATGTATCTACAAGTTAAAATTGTTAAGCATTACTACAATAAATACAGTTCCAAAACAGAGCAGAAGCCCATAGCTGTAAACATTAGCCATGTCTGTGCACAGGTTCTTACCATAGATTCTGCCTTCTATGTTTTAGCCAACCAAAGATCAAACGTATTCAGGAAAAAGTATGTTCAGGCTTTGTATTGATTGTTATTCTCAGAACACTCTAGTGTAACAGTGTGTTCGCAGGCTGCTGAGTCTTTTACATAATCTAGACAGGATTTTAAAATGTGCAGAAGAGCAGGACATGGTGGCACACGCCTTTAGTCACAGCACTTGGGAGGCAGAAGCTGGCAGCTCTCTGGAAATTCAAGGCTAGCTTGGTTTAGAGTGAGTTCAGGACTACCAACGTAGGGAGAGCTTGTCTGAAAAAAAAAAAAAACAAAAACATTAAAATGCAGAGGACAACTGTATAAGTTTTATGCAATACTTTGTTACTTTATAAGGAATTTGGACTGGGGTACTGGCACTACAGGTTACCTGTTTAAAAACCATTTAGAAATGAACCTTGGACTCTGAAGTCCACCAAGTAAAACAAGGCAGATGGTAAAGGGATACCCGTGGATTCAGGCCAGCCCCCAGCGGGCCTTCCTGTATGTCACTGCACACAGACTTGCTAAGAAGGGCTGTAGGTACAGGAAAAATTGCCATGGGTGGAAGAGCTGATTTCAGGGGGACATTCTTTCCTACAGGAACCCCAAGACCATGTGCAGTCACCTCAGTCACAATGGAGACAGGGACTTGCCAGAAAGGGAAGATCCTAATGCTAAAAGCAAGAGGTTCAAGTAATTTGTATACACACGTGCCTGACGGCTTGCACTGAAAATGTGTGGCTTCATGCCAGAACCATATGCTAAAATCAAGTCTTCCTCTACAAGTCACTTGTGGTTATAATGTTTAATTACAGAATGAGAAAGGCCACTAAGACACTTTGTCTACTCAGGACACTTTGGGAAATGCTACCAAAAGACTCACAGCAAAGGGCAAGAGGAACCGTGGGCAGGCATCCACTTGGTCATAGAATGTCCCACTCACCGGCTAGGAATGATACCAAGCTCCTTTTGTCCTCAGCACAGGCCACTCAATCCACAGCTAACATCTGGCCTCTAATGTTAGGGGGTCCTTATGAAGAGACTCCCTCTACGAGGCCTGATCTGGAAAACGTCTAAAGCACACGTGTGTTCACTAATGCAACACAGGCAGCCACGTACAGTGCCACCTGCTGTAAGCTGGGGTACCCTGGGGGCTGCTGCTGTAATGCTCGATGATAAAAACCATGCTTTTATTTTCCTGAAGTCTCAGTACATATCCATCAATTGTTTATTTCTGCTGGGCTCCATGATTTTATTTCAATCTGTCAGTGTTTATCATGGAGGCTCATTTTAATTGTATAGTTTGGGGCATTTTCCCTTTCTCCTTAGGGCATCTTGTAGCACCTTCCCACCTCCAAGTACATTCTACACATTTATTAGCTTCGCTGCTGGGTAAGGTAGCTTTCTTGAAGACAAATGCATTTCATTCTGTCTTTAAATATTTATGTTTCTTTATGATCTAATGTATCATCGTGGTTATAGGGGAATTTCCCCCTAACTATAGAAAATATGCCATCAGTTACCTGTCAATTTTGTTTAATAACTCAGCTTTGCAATTCTGGTGCACTGTCATCTGAGGCTCTTGAGAACCCCGGTAGTCTCCCTTGTTGCCTTCAGAATGTCATTTGGGGGTTTATAAAAGTCGTCAATGCACAGAGGATATTGGAACATTAAGTACTTAAATCCCGTTCCCTATGTCACTCATCACCACGGAAGATCCAGGGCTAGAGTTCCAGACATCTTTGTCTTGTTTACTCCCATCGAGGAATGGCAGTCTCTGTAGAAAACCAGCCAGTCTCCCAGGAAACAATTCATCAGACTTCTCAAAAGAAATCCAGTTTCATCTGGGTTGATGGGCTCAGTGCTGCTTTTTAAGATAAATGATGAAAATATCAATGTCATAATGCAAAGAACTCCAATTCTTTTTGCTTAATCTCAGTGAAAAGTACCATAAGCCATTTACCACCACTGTAGTAGCCTCTGCTTCTAGGTCCAGGGCATCCTAGAGGTGGGAGTGGTTTAGTAGTTACTCTCCTCCCAAAGACCTTGGCTTGAAACCTCTGACATGTATAGTCCAGGGTGCAAGACTCCCAAACTCCACACTCCTCCTGACCCCCAGGAGCTCTATATGAACTACTCTGCTATGCTTGCAGACAGGAGCCTAGCATAACTCTCCTCTGAGAGGCTCTACCCAGCAGCTGACCAAAACAGATGCAGAGACCCACAGTCAAACTTTAGATGGAGTTGGTGAAGTCTTGTGGAAGAGTAGGGGAAAAATTGAGGAGCCCAGAGGGGATGGGAACTCCACAGGAAGACAACAGAGACAACTAACCTGGGCCCTTCGGGGCTCCCAAAGACTGAACCACCAAGCAAAGAGCACGCAGGGGCTGGACCTAGCCTCCCCTACATACGTATATAGAGAGAGGTTGGGTGGGACAGAGCCTGCCTTCTACATAATCATAACTGTTTGTGAGATAAGTGAACACACTGACATGCCAATAACAGGATGTGCAAATAATGAGGGAGGAAACACTGAACTCGCTCCGTCTTGCTCCCCCAGACAGTACTACGAGATGCTGTACAACACTGCTGATGAGCTCCTGAACCTGGTGGTGGACCAGGGTGTGAAATACACAGAGCTAGAGTACATCCATGCCCTGACCCTGCTGCACCGAAGCCAGACTGGCGTGGGGGACCAGACCACCCAGAACACCAGGCTGCAGAGACTCAAGGAGATCATCTGTGAGCAGGCTGCCATCAAGCAAGCCACCAAGGACAAGAAAATAACCACTGTGTGATGGGGTGTGGGTGGGTTCACGGTGTGCACAGACACAGGCTCTAGCTCCTCAGCCTGAGCTGGCTGTGCTTTGTCCACCCTGATGCTTAGTGGGTAGATGGTGGATTATTTTCTCTTAGTTTTGCTTTTCTATATGAATGCTAAGAAAGTTTGCAGGACAGAATGTTTTGCCTAATAACTACTTTAGTCTATTCCCAAGGGATGAGGGTGGGACAGGGAGGAGACCATGTCAAGTTGCTGGACTCAGAAAGGAATGAAGGAAAGCCAACTGCCACTTAAGTTTTAGAACCATCCTGAAATGCCAAGTAAGGCCTGTGGCATGAGCAGTGGGCTTTCTCTTGTCTTAGCCTTGTCAGTTTATAATTCAGTGTAATAAGTATGTGCACATTGCTTTGTCTGCATTGCCAAAATCAAAGCGCTTCTCAGCTGGCTTCCCAATCCAAAACAGATCTCTTTAAGGCTGGGGATAGCAGTCCTTTATCCCAACCCTGGGACAGATTGCACCTATACCAGGACTGCTCGCAGGCTGCTGATTGGTTTTACAACCTTTTTATTTTATTCCTTCTGTATTAAAACCAGTTAAGAGAACTGGCTGTCCTTCTAGAGGACCAGGGTTCAAGTCTCAACACCTGCACACAGAGGCTCATAAACCTCTGTAATTTCAGCTCTATCTGACCTGAAGCCCTCTTCAGGCTCCAGGAATACTGAGTACTACATGCATGCAGTGCACAGTCATACATGCAGGCAAAAATACTCATAAACAAAGAGTAAAAAACAAAAAGAATCATCATAAAACCGTTGCTGAACCTAGTAGGGAGAAAGGTGACTTACCGTCGGAGAACTCCATCTCACACATCATCCAGGGTACATTGTAAGGGGCATCCTCATGTTCCCATGCATATGTCTTAGTGACTTGGCTTGCTGCTGTGACAAAACACTCCTCGACACAAGCACCTCAAGAAAAGAAGGTTTATTTGGCTAACACTCACAAGGTATAGCCCATCAGAGCAGGGAGGGTGACAGCAGGAGCCTGAGGCAGCAATCACACTGCATCTGCACTCAAGAAGCACGGAGCGGTGGGTGCTGTGGGCAGCCAGCTTCCTCCTTTTCGTGCAGTCCAGGGTCTTGGCCCACTGAGTGGCTCCCCCACAGTCAGAGTGGGCCTTCCAACCTCAGTTCATATAGCTCAGATACTAACTCCTCACAGACAAGGCCTACCCGACTTGGTTGCTATCGCTGTGAAAAACACTGACCAAAACCAACACACACACACACACACACACACACACACACACACACACACACACACACACCAGGTACACAGACACACAAAAATAAAAATAAATTTTTTAAAAAATCGACGATGAAAAAGTAAATCAATTAGTATTATAATAAACATTGAAACTACTGAAAAATTCAGAGAGGACTAAAGCAATACAAATATTTTCTATAAAGCCATGCAGCTCAGGTCTGCTTAGCTGACAGCAGGGAAGATGGGACATTTTTTCCCATGCGGTTGCCACTGAGGCCTCTTTTTCTGCTTGTTGGTTTTGATTTTTCAAGACAGGATTTCTCTATGTATCCCTGGCTGTCCCGAACTCACTCTGTAGACCAGACTGGCCTGGCCTTGAACTCAGAGATCCCCTTGGGATTAAAGGTATGCACCAGCCCACCCAGCTGCTAAGCCTTCTTTTTTTTTTTTAATTGTCCTTTCCTGACATGGATGTCTGCAGTGCTCCCAGCCCTGTGGATCTTACACTGCCCCGAGCCCTCAAGTCCTCTTGCTACTCAAAGTTCATAGGTCTTAGGAAGCAACCCGTTGATCAACAAGGATGCATCTTGAACACACAAGGGAAGACGAGCCAGAGGATTGGCCACTCAAGGTCACTGTCAGACCCCAAGGGAGGGGATTTTCACACCTGCTTCTAACAACTTTGGTCTGGATGGGAATAACCAAAAATTAAAAACTGTTTGAGAAGCTTAAACATCGTATGTTGTTTTTCTCATGTTTTTTATTCAGCAAAAGTTTCCAAGACCCTAATGTGTGGCAAGTGCTGCTACGCTTTGGCCAGATACAGAGACAGAGGACACCCTTCTATCTAGCATTTAGGAACTGAACTTGAAACCCAACAAGTTTATACCCACCTCAGAGCTGGAGACCTGAGCTGGGCAGTGAGGCAAGGAGCCATCTGATAGCTAAAGGATGGCCTTCCGGCATCTCCGAGAGGAAGGAGGGCTATGCAGCTGTGTAGTTTAGAACCCTGACGGGGCCGACGGTGGAGAAGAACACTGCCTCAAACAAGGTTCTTTGAAGTACCCCCAAGAAGCAGGGATGGCAGGAGCAGGCAGAGAGCTGTTAGAGCGGACCACGTTGGTTTAGAAATGTCCCTGTAATGTCTGTGGCCTCCCAGCTTAGACCTTTGTCTTCCCTTTTCCTCCCCATGGGTTCTGAGTGGTCAGGGTGGTTCTGAGCATGTGTGAGACTGGATCTCTGCTTTGCCACAACAGTGACAGACCAGAAATGCCAGTTCTACACAGAAAAAGGTCATAGGGGCCTTTGCCAGGGCATTCAAGCACAAGCCTTTGGAAATTCATTGAGGTTTATTCTCCAAATGGTCAAAGCCAGTGACACATTTAGTAGCAGGTTGAGTGGAAGCAATGGATTGGTATAGCCACCTTAGAATCTGCCACCAGGCAGGGGACACTGACGGTGTCTACAGGGTATGGCCCGACTTTGGTAATGTTTTGTGAGAAGGATCCTGTGTCATTCACAATCATTACTAGAAAGAACTAGAATAAGTACAGAGAGCCCAGCCATTCATATAGCCACCAGAGCTGTATTCTACCATGGCAACCATTCCCTAGAACGTGCTGTTGAGAGTAAAAAAGAATACCAATGGGCCTCAGCAGGAGACGTGTGGGGCAAATGAGATGGACCCATAGCTAGTCCACATAGCCAGCCATTGGCTCCTCTTCTAGACTCTACCAAACATTGAACAGAAGTACTTCTTAAGCAAATAACAACAGATGTTGATGAGGATGTGGGCTGCAGGAAACCCTTATACTGCTGGTGGGGATGTAAACTGTCCATCCACTTTGAGATTGCTGTAAGACTCCTCAAAATAGTAAAAACAGGTGAGTGATTCTGTGCCTGGTCCCTTGCCCTACACCTCCTTTCCACACTCTGGAGCTGTATCCACAGGCTTTCCCAAATGTAGCTCTCCTCCCTCATCAAGAACCTTCCTTTCTGAAGCAGACAGAGCTGCCACATAGACTCATAACTGGTCAAAATGCAGATACTGTGACCATGTGCCCACAAGGTTCCCCCCTGGGTTAGCTACATGACAGCCTCTATACCTAAGACTTGGGGAACATCACAGAAGAGGAAGCAGGAAAGCTGCAAGAGTTAGAGGACCAGAGTGGGGCTACAAGGTGATGTCTTCTAGATATGAGGGATGTTATCCCCAAGAACTCAAACTATGGCTGCGTGCAAAGACTATATAATACCAACAGTCAGTGGCCGCTAAGAGAGGGAGACTCAGTCTCCAGGGACAAGCCTCTTTGTAAGTTATTCAGTCACGAGTGGTCAGCCCTAAACGTTCATTCAGACAGAACCAAACAGGCACATTAGGGACTATGCGTAACAGTGATAATCACAGAAGAGGTCCTGGGTTCCAGAAGGGGAGGAGAAGGAACATGGGAGGAGTGCTCCTTCATGAAATTCTCAAAAAAGTAAAACTGTTAGAAATTCAAAATGGAAATAGATGTACCGCAGGAGGCAGCCACCCCGCTCAAGCACAGATCACGGAGGTACTCCCACAGCCGTGTTTACTGCAGCGCCGTCCACAACAGCTAAGTATGGGACCAGCCCAGGTACCCAACAACTGAGGGCTGTGTAAAGGAACTGCTGCAGTAGATGCAGGAAGGTGTGTCCTCCCCCTACAAAGAACAAGCTGTCATCTGCAGGAAAGCTGGTGCAACTGCAGAGCGTTATAGTAAGCAGATTAAGCCAGTCTCAGACAAGCCTTTGTAGGCATGTCAACTACTGTTGGCAACAGGCAGGTCTCATGCAGGCAGCCATAATATTGTTGAGAGTTCATGTATGTATTTTCTAGATCTTATATAGCTATATATAGCTATGTATGTATATATGACATGGGAATAGAAGCAAAATCATCCCAAGGGACAAAGGATACTAATGGGGGTGGGGTGGGTTTAAAGGATTCTGGAGGAAAAATGCTCAGTGTCCATACATGTATATGAAAAACTCTCCATGTGCAATTAATATATGCAATAAATATTTAGAAATGTTAGTGACAGAAGGAATAATACACCTTAGCAAAGAAGGAAAATATTTATTTTTAAATGCAAAACCTAAAGTCCAGTGGTTAAGAGGTCTTGCTGTTTTGGAGTGCCAGGCATGCGGCTTACCATGACTGCTTGCAACTCCAGTTCCAGGCATTCAACACCCTGTCTGGCTTCTGCAGGCTTCCACATGCATGATGCATGCACGCACACACACACACACACACACACATACATAAAATAACATCATTTTTTTAAAGTAAATGCAGAATATGTCCATACTCTTGGATGTACATGGATGGGATCTGGAACCAGCCCCCTGGATCAGGAAAGGCCCTGAGATGGACAATAGCATAACCATGAAGGACGGCTGAGATTGTCACCCACCTTGCTACCAGGTAACTCCACAAGCTGAAGTGTTCCCAGCAAGTACCTCTTACCACTGTCACCTGCTCTACAGCACCTGACCTGTCTTCCCATTTCGTCCTCACCACAACCCCACACCCACAACCCCACACCACAGGTAGTCTGCCCTCTAGGCCCACTGTAGAAACCACCCAAAGACTCCCAACCTCATCGTGCTTAGAATAACTTCCCTGAAAAAGCACCAATCTAACAGGCTGGCCCTGATGTATCAACAAGCCTTGTTCTTGGGACCTCGGGCAGTGCTTTGTCCCAGGTCCTTCACCCACTAAGCACTCATTAAATTGCCTGTCGTATTCAGATTCTCCCAAGGCATCCAGCACACTTCCTGTTTTTCCTTGGCCTCACAATGGGTGCTTTAATCTCCTTGTCCAGTCTGCAGCTAATAACATCCTGAGATCCACAAGGATCCTTCACACTGCCTCTTGGCCCAGAATTGTTTTCAAGTTCTCAAAGACAACTTTATCCAGGAGTGTTCCACATCAGACTCAGTAGTTGGACCCTTCCTGGAGATACTTCACTCACTGAAGTCCCAGGCCCTCTTCAGGACTGTCCTCTTGCCTGAGAGTCACTACTATATGTTTCAAATAGCTTGTGAAAGAAAGCTTCAACACAGAGAAGTCAAACTGGCAACCAACTTCTGATATCTCTTACTGACAACTTGTATCCATGATTTCTTAGCACTGAGGGAATCAGGCAGGCAGGCAGAAAGATAGGATTGTGTTACAGCTCAGGTGACATGGGATCTCTGCAGTGGCAAGCACACGATTGTCCTTCCGGTGTGGTCTGGTGTTTTCATTGCCTTCTTAAAACACTGGGATCTTATATTTGCCAAAGTCCACAGCCCCCCCTCAGGTCTCTAACCTTTCATTCGGGATGCCATTGCATAGGATTGAGGTCTAAAATCTTCCACCTGACTCCCTGCTACTCAGTAGTGAGCTATGCCATGTTTTAGACGCTCAGAAGTGCCACTTGCTATATGCCTTCACTTGCCATCTTAGCTGGGCAGCTCACGCCTCACCAGTTCCTGACAGAACGAATGAATTCCTGCCTCACAGGCTCTCGGAATGGACCAGGGCCTTTACAGTCAAGGTTCTTGCTCTGAGACATGGCAATGGCTGCCTCCCTGGGACCAGGGCACAAAGACAGACTGACAAAGAATGAAGCAGACCAGAGTCCAGCCCCAGGACTCAGCAAGTCCAAGCTGGATTCACTCCATCTAGGACAAATGCGAGCAGAGACTGAAAACTGGCTAGCCTCCCACAAGCTATGGAAACAAGGAATGTTCTGGTCAAGAAAGTTTGGGTTGAAAAGCAGAGTGTGCGTTGTAATACACACCTGAGAGCAATTGTCTTAATGTGGCATGGATGTAAAACAAATTGGGCATAATATGGAGGGAGGGTAATGAGGTACCGAGAACAGGAAACAAAGAATCGCTAGGCTCCGCGGAGGTCTCAACTCTGTCCTAATTAGACACAGTTGTTATAAGAAGTACATAATTAATAAGCATGTGACCAGATGTGGGAGACCACGGAGTTCTTTTCCTGACACGGACGTGGTAATGAACTGTGCTCAGCTAGAAGTGGTTGCCCTGCTCGGGCTGCGGCAGAAGGCCTGCCTGGAATTTTGAAGAGGTGTAGAAGGATGCACGCCTAGGTCCACACCTGGAAACGAGTAATCCTATTCCAACCGAGCTGGGGTAATGAGATGGAGCTAATCACCCAGAGTGTAATGAGTTGCGAGAGTCGCTGGAGCTGAGCTAGAAATCTCTCTCAAAATGAACTAAGGTGCAAACAGCAGAAAGGACTTTTTGTGAACAGGATGAGGCGTGAGGGGGAAAGAAATGCATGCGACCTGAGGTGTTGTGGGGACGTACCTGGCCAAAGACTCATCTACGGTGGAAAATACTGCCAGGCTGTTCAAACACCTGGAGCAGGAGTCCCTGGGCTCTCAAGAATTCAATGACCTGTAAAACCACATATGAATCTGCAAATGTATATACAGCTTGTGTATGCATAAACAACTGGAAGGAAAAGAAGTTGAAGGCCGGCACTCGTTCTCATTATCCATGATCCCTTGTAGAAAGGTGGCCTTAGACTCCTGCTGACTCAGCATAGATGTTCCAGGATGCCACACTGGAAAAGCAAGTTTCTATCACAAGGATTTATTTACTGTGACAGGTCGGGAAACCATTTCTAGATGGCCTCTTATTGTTGCTTTATTTTGTGATTGATTACTAGTGCATTATGGGAGACAATATTTCTTGAAGATGTAATGTGTCTGATATGGGCTAAATCCTTAAATCTCTACAGTAACCCTGTGAGAGATAATATCATGCCCACTTCACTGAGAACACAGAGGCTTAGACCAAGGATTGTGCCTGAGACCCAACAACAGGCCTTGCACTGCATGCTCCCAAGGTTCAAACCAGGAGTCCCTCTCACCTTCACTATTCTCAGCCAATACTCTGTCTAGTGTGACAAAGAAGGGACACTTCACCACTCTGAGCTCCGGTGATATTCTCTGTCAATCTGGTTCTTCAAGTTCCTCCGTCACCTCTACGGCCCCCAGAGTAAGGCACTACTGGGCTTAATTTGAGAAGCCCTTTCCCCCGTCTCTGCCTCTCTCTGGACCTAGCTGTCTATGAATAACATGGGCCCAGTCTATCTACCAAAAAATAAAAATAAATAAAACTCTGAGAAATGCAAAACTCCAAAAGACCAGAGGCCGACGTGGCTGATGAAAATGACTCACACTCCCTCCAAAGGCAGCAGAGACCATGGTTCTATAATCTGGAGTTATATAGTTATATAGTCATGGTTCTATAATCTGGAGGCTCAGAGTCTAGAAAAGGTGGCTCAGACTGTCACCTTAGCCTGTACAGGGGAGAAAAACAACTTCGGTCGGCCCAGGAAGGACTGCTTGGCTTCAGCGTCTGTATCAAAGGCACATGAAAACATGCAAATGTAATTTCGGTTTATAAGGCACGAGGCCTCTGCCAGAAGAGGGGGAGCAGAACAGTTCTGGGGCTTGCTCCATCCTGTTTCTGTAGGGCTGCTGTAGTGCACTAGCCTCCGGCTTAGCAGGAACAACTTCATCAGAACGGTTGTGACTACTTGCAAGAAGAGACTCCTGAGACCAAGTCTGTTGAGTTGAGGTTCCCTCAGAAGGAAGGGCTGGACCATCATTGGACCATCCATCCCAGGAGAGTCCAGCCACTCCTTCCTATAGCTCTGTGTACTGTGCGTAATTCTGCCCTAATTGCGTGTGGCCTCATGGTCTTTGGCGGTGGTAGAGTATTTAGTGTACAGATGTTAACCGAAGCGGGAGGTGCCGCCCTGGGCAGCTGTGGGGAAGTCATCCTTCATGTTAGGCTGAACTGGCCCAGCTGCTTTTGAGTCACCCACACTCCTGTTAGGAAGCCCACACCCATGCCCAAGTGAACCCAAGAACCTATTTCCACAGCTTGAACTTTGGTACATGCTATTCTGGAGTGTAGCTGGTACACATGGGATGGTGCACTCCTTGTCAGCAATGCTGTACAAAGCATATGAAGTGTCTGCTGCCAGACATGTAATAGATACATATTTAGAAAGACTGAGTGAGTGCGTGTACGAGACAGACAGAGAAAATGCAACAGTATTGTTACTACTGTGTTATTTTCTTTGAGAAGCCTTGGACATTGGACACAACTGAGAAGACTTGCTCTTTTGTACTCTTGGCTCAAGAATACAGCTACTCAGGTCAACAGGAACCGGATGTAGATCTCTCCTGAGAGACACACCCAGAATACGGCAAATACATAGACGAATCCCATCATTAAACCACTGAACTGAGAATGGGACCCTCATTGAAGGAATCTTAGAGAAGACTGAAAGAGCTTGTAGGGGCTCAAGACCCCATATGAACAACAATGCCAACCAACCAGAGCTTCCAGGGACTAAGCCACTACCTAAAGACTATACATGGACTGACCCTGAGCTCCAACCTCATAGGTAGCAATGAATAGCCTAGTAAGAGCACCAGTGGAAGGGGAAGCTCTTGGTCCTGCCAAGACTGAACCCCCAGTGAACATGATTGTTGGCGGAGAGGGTGGTAATGGGGGGAGGATGGGGAGGGGAACACCCATAGAGAAGGGGAGGGAGAGGGGTTAGGGGATGTTGGTCCAGAAACCGGGAAGGGGAATAACAATCAAAATGTAAATAAGAAATACTCAAGTTAATAAAGATGAAAAAAAGGAATACAGCTACTCCCAGTTAAAAAGGCAGAGGGCCCTCAAACCCCTCTTGTGTCTCCATGCCTGAAGCCGCCAGACAACGGGAAGACCCACAGAACATTCTAACTTTTGTTATGTATTCGCTTCAACCCACCCTTCCTCCAGACAGGACGAGTGCCTTAGGGGACTGATTCCTTGCATCTTCCTCCTCTAATTTGTTAGTGAGAGTTGGCACATCATCACCAGCCATTGTATTTCCAGGATCTCATTAATTCTCTGGGCTTCACTGCCCTGGAGGGACCAGGCCTTGGCAGGTTGAATGGCCTCCTACCTGGGCATAGAGTCTGGGTTACTTGTCCCATCTATGCTGAGGAAAGTCTGATTGGGACTGCTAACAAGTTCTCAAATTGCTCTGTGAAATTAGGATGGGAAAAAAAATTTCACATTCTTTGGTATTTTTAATTTCCCTAAATCAGATTTATCTCCGTGCTCTGGGCTCCTACTTAGCATTGTCAGCAGAAATCCAAGAGAAGTCTCTGTGGCTTCCCCACCCCCACCCCCTACCCACCCCCCACCCCCCAACCCCAACCCCCACGCAGCCTGGGAGGCTTTCTCTCCTTCCTGTGGTCACAACACCCAGGTGCAGCAGATGATCAAGAAAGATGAAGACAACGTCATCAACGCCTCCTCATCTGTCGCCCTGCCCTGTGATGCTGGAGGTCCTCTCTAGTGTCCCCAGTGTCATCTGCAACCTCCAGGTCCCAGGGTTCAGCCTCCACAGGCTCTGCTGGTGAGCCAGGCCCAGACAGAAGAACATGGCTTCCACAGCCTCCTGCCAGCTTTCTCAGCATCAGGAATCAGCACTCCTCACTGGTTAGCTCTTCCTTCTCTCCTTCACAGATGAGACCTCTTTTTCCTTTCTGCTACTAGAAAGTCAAGGGCCTTTCCTCTTGGCCCAAACCTTTCATCAAAATATCATGCTGAGAGAAGTTCTCCAAATGAAGGTAAACTCTCTCCGCCCTGCTCCCCTCCCTCTTCCCCTCCTTGCCCCTCCCCTTCCCTGCCCGGAGGAAAGAAGCTTGTTAACTTCGCACTAGAAGTGAGCTCAGGGCACCTAGACTTCCAGAGCAACCCCCAAGCAACCTCAGACTGTGTCAGGAGAAGAGTCAGTGCCTTTGATTCTAAGTCCGGGTCAGAGGAATAAAAAGAGACTTCCTCATAACGTCGTGAATTAGACGAAGATGGAACCCATATCGGGATTCTCCACTTCTCTCCCTGTGTCTTCTCCCACCCTCTGTGGCCTTTCTGTCTGTCTGTTGTCTGTCCCTAAGAAGGACTTTGCTGTGTGTCTACTGAACAGCACAAAAATGCAGTAATGGAAAGGAATAAGAAAGTCTTTTCTATAAAGATTTTAAACAGTTTAATAAGGGGGGGAATGACTTTATTAACCCAGATGTCAGTCAAAAACCCCATCCAGATGTTACCAACCTATATCTACATGCTGTTCCCAATATTTATGGTATGTATTTGTTCTGCTTAAGTTTGCTTTCAATCTGTTGGCTACTTTCAGCAAATGATTACCAAACACTCGAGCTCACACACACACACACACACACACACACACACAGAGATATCTAGGGGAAGGGAGATGAGTGGGATTAGTGAACATGATAGGGATTAGGGTACATGACATGAAATTCATAAAAAAGATTTTTTTAAATAATGTGTTTCTCACTATTTGGGTAGCTGAGCAGTTCAAAAGCAGGTGGCTGACATCTGGCAAAGGTCATCTTGCCCCATTGCCACAAGGTAGGAAGCAGAAAGGCAAATAGTTGAAAACAGACAAAGATGAAAACCAAGCATAGTGGCTCATGCTTGTAATCCCAGCACTCAGGAGGCTGAGATAGAAGGGGAATCACAAATTCAAGTCTAGCCTGGGCTACAGAACATCTTCCAGAACAGCCTACACTAAACAAAAAACATGCATAAAAAAAAATGAGTGGAGGGTTGGGGGGAGAGGAAAAGGGAGAGAGGGAGAGAGGGAGAGAAGAGGGGGGAGAGAGGGAAAGAGGGAGAGAGGAGGGACGGAGAGAGAGAGAGATTCTTGTAGGAACTGGCTCAAATGTGAATACCTGAGAACCACGGAATCAGTGCTGCGCTGCCCAGGCAAGGGTGGCGGGGTCTGACTTAAGCCATGGAGAAAAAAAGAAAAAACAGCCCGGAGCTCATGGCCTAAGAGCAGGAGAAGATTGGATAGAGAATTCACCCTCACAGCCCCTTTTTATTCTCAGAAAGAACAACAGATTGGGCGGCGCCCTCCGGAAACCGTGATGGTGAATCTCTGTGCGGTGAACTGGTCAGTATTCATCTCCAGATGGACACAGAAACAATGTTTATTGGCTACCTGGGCCTTTCAATTGACCATCACAAACACTGATGCTGGATCTCCTCCGTTAACACCTCTTTTCTTTCTCTGCTTCTTTGTTTTGTATTTAGCTCCCTTAGTGTTTGTAGGCCCATATACATAGGTCTGAGGTCGGCATTTGAATTATGCATAAGAAATCTCCTATAAAAATCCAATATATAATTTTAAATTTTTGCTATCTATAATGAGTAACTGCAGCTGAGGCCTGAAGGCCCCAACAGGAGGCCATACATCTCTACCCTACCCTCTAATCTGGCGGAACCAGCCCCCTTTCTGTATTACATGTCTCCATTACTCACCATGCAATACCAATTCCTCAGAATTGAGATTTTTATCCTCTGAAACCCAGATCTCATTCATCAACCTTGAAAGTACTGGGAGAAAACTCCATCTTCCTGTTTTCTACCCTGCTCCCCAACAGCTGTGTGCGACTTCCTTCTCTGCTGTCCCGGTGAAAGTAGATGTTACTGAAATTTAAACAGAGCTATACTCACCACATATGAGTGAGAGGATGTTAGCCAAAGGGCTGCTAACTCGGCCAGCTATAAGAAAGTTCCCAATGGTAGGCCCTTTCGAACCAAAAGGGCTATGGCTGGCTCCTTTGTGATTCAGCAGACAGGCGTCTGCGCAGGCGTGATAGACGTTAGGGAATTGCACTTGTATGAACGATCAAAATGGTCTTGTATTTCTTCCATCCGTGGTTTCTGGATGCAGAGAGACCCTGTCCAGCAGACACTCAAGATGGCCACTCACTGCCCCTGACCTCACTCAGAGTTCAGAGGGGAAGTAAGCATCTGATTTGTTCCATAGCTAAGCCTCCAGGAAGAACTGTCCTATGGAATTGCAGCATCCTCAGCTAGCTCAGCATCAGCACCGCACCTGCACCTCTGCCTTGAGAGTAAGTGGAAGAAATCCCTCTCCTCTCCTCCCCTCCCCTCTCTGCAACTTTGCCAGCAGCTAGTAAACTACAAAGCCAGCAATCTACAGACATGTTAGCAAGCAAGTATACAGGTCACCCTTCAACATACTCTGTAAGCTTGGGAAGTCTCCAGTCTGTCCCCGCTCTCTGACCATCACGCTACTGGAACATTTACTCCAAAGCAAACAAGACAGTATTCTGTCAGCAGGATCAGCCTTCTAGTCAGATCAGCTCTAGACTGCTGTCAGTTCTGGGATTTGCAGGGCCCTGCAGGGTAACACCATCGCTTTCAAGAAAAGGTAAAGCCCATAAAACCTATAAAGGTAAAGCCCATAAAACCTATCTCAAACACACTTCATACTCACTTAGGATCTTACACTCCTTGGTACTGTTCTAATTTATTAGATGTCAATCCTGGAGAAACTGTCCATGCCCACTCCAGGAGAGAGTTCTGGAAATCACTCTGGAGTCTGGCCTCTCAGAGAGCTGCCACGTTGGACTGATGGGTGCCTCATTATTATCATACCCTACAGTTCCTCTAGTTCCCCAAATGGGACATCTACTAATTGTCACCTTACTGGCTATGGACATACATTTGCACTAATCCCTCCACATGCCTTTGGAAACCATTGCTCAAATTTGCAAAGTAGGCTCTAGGATGCAGTCCCAGCCTGCTTCACAGAACAAGGACAAGGGCAGGTTCCTCCAGAACAAGGCTGCCCTTTGTCTCCATGGCCTGATGCTCCTGCAACCCACTGTGATCCCACATGCCCACATCCCCACCCCTCCAAATCAGGAAGTCTGACCAAGAGATCTTGTGAACTAGTTCAGCTAACTGCAGTGCAAGTCCCCCTCCTGCAAACAAGTTCCCTTGCCAAAGGTGCTGAGATTTGCACTCATCCTGACATGCCTGGGGTCCATCTAGCTTGTGCTATTAATAGCCACGCCATGACACTAGCCCTCAGCTTATTAATAATGCATGACCATTCCCACTTCGTTAGGATACAAACGTCGCTCATCTGCATGATTAGCTCTTAGCTTCCTGATTAGAATGCTTTAACCTGTCACAAGCATGCCCTTTCTGGATGAACGGATCTTTTAAAGGGTACCATGTTCTCTAAAGTACAGCTTAAAATAAAATTTAAAAACAAAAAGCACTGGCTCTTTATTTTTTTCTGTGGAATGAGAGAAAAACAGACTCGAAGTTTGGGGGGGGTCTGTCATCGTTGAGTTCTAAGCTGGGGTACTTGGATACTTGGAAGATATAAAAGTTGGAGACAGACACAAGGGCTTATAGGTGACATTATTTAATGAATTTGAATCTTTTACTCTGGGGAATGTGGGGCAGCCACTAAGTGATTGTGAGCAAGAGTAGAGTATGCGATTTGACTTAGAAATATGGCCTGGGTAGGAGAACGCATAATGAAATGCAAGTGGGTCCCAAGAAGATGAGAGGGATGGTCGGGTTAAGACAGACCGGGCATAGACAAGGAGAGAAGTGGATACATTTAAGAAACATCCCAAAGCATAACCAGTCCTTCGCCATCTTGGCTCTCTATTTGGATTTCACCTCTGAATGAGTCCTTACTTGGACACCTATTTAAACCTTATCTACATCTTACGCCTTCTTACTTTTCCTTCACAGCTTTATCGCCATCTGTTGGAGCACAGTCAAAAGAGTGACCCATGCTGAACAATGCCTTGGGGAACTAACTCTGAGAGAGGCTCTAGGAAAACAGGCAGAGGGCCTTTACATCAGGTGCATTTTATTCTCTGGATTGTTCTTGGATGTGATTTATAAAACCTTTGACAAACATTGACATTCAATTTATAAGGCAAGCATATTCTTGGTGGATGTCAGAATAGAGCTATGGAACCCCATCTGGTCAGTGTACCCTGAATATGGATATGGCCTTCTGCCTCGCTTTCATGTTTTCCCAGACGTGCATGCCAGGCAATTGTGTTCACATTGGTTTATCCTAAGAAAGTTCTGGGAAAGGGTTGCTAATATTTAGTATGTGTGTAATGGTGTTTATTTACCTGTTTTTCTGATCATGTTTTTCTGAACTCAAACAACCTTCCTTAGATGATAGCTTTCTTTGTTTCATTCATGTAGAAAACCACACTGAAACTGAAATAAGGCTGTCTACAGCATTAGACTGTAGTCTGTCCAGTCTTTCAGGTCCTCAGATCCCAGGTTCAGCAGACAAGATCTGCACAGTTTGGCCAAAAAAAGTCAACACCCTCTGACAGTCTCTGTAACTTACCTGTGGGGGGGGGGGGGGGGGGGTAGGGCCTTTTCCTTTCTTCTCTGAATCCTTGGATTTTAGCTCAATCACTGGTACACGGTAGTGACCAACTATGTTGAGCATACTTCATGGGTGGACAGGGAATCAAATAGACAGGATGTAATCACTAGTTGGATAAGAGAAGGTGCCTAGGGGAATGTTCCAAGGAGCAAAAGAAGCTCCGGGTGTGTTAGCCTGCTTTTCCGTTGCTTCGAGAGAATACTATGACTAACAGAGACCAAGAGGAAGAGTGTAGCACCCACCTCATCCGGCAAGGAAGACGCAACACCGTCGGATCCTTGTCAACAGCCTTTATTGCAGGACACCTTCATTGCTGATACGGGGACGCGAGCAGCAAAAGCGCTCGCCATATATACACAACAGTATGCTAATATTCTTTCAGGGATTGGTGGGGCACGAGTCACCCCACTATCACCCACTGTCATCCCAGCTACTTATCCTCCAGAGATTGGCGCGGCATGAACCTCCCATTAGCATAGTACCGCCCCAGCCAGACTGACGCCAGGTGCAAAACCACGCACATTCGCAGTAATATTGTTCACCACAGGAGGACGCCAGATCACCTCATTATCATACGGCCGCCCTAGCAAGGGGACAAGCCTGCGCATGCGGGGTAAGTTGTTTACATTCAGACGGGGCTGGATGTCGGCGCCATCTTTGTTTTGCCGCGCCGCTCCCTACAGAAGAGTTCATGGTTCAAGAGGAAGAGTCTATCATGTTAGAGAGATAATGGCAGCATGTGGCTAGAACAGGAAGTTGAGCAAGCTCATCTCCTACCACACAGAGAAAGCAAAGAGAGAAAACTACAAGTGGGACAAGGCTGTACATTTTCAGAGCCAGACCCCCACCCCCAAGTGATGTATTTCCCCCAACAAGGCTCTGAAAGGAAAATTATACAGATTTAAGGTTTAAAAATATGAAGTTAAAAGAGTAAGTTTCAAAATTCACAAACTCAGGGCTAAACACTGTGAAAAGCAAGTCCAGGCAGCCCCGCCCTGCCGCTAGTACTAACAGACCATAAAGATAAAAGGAATACAGGAACCAGCCCGAGTTATCAGGACTGACTCTAACCATTTGGCAGAAGGGCACCTCCCCAGCTTACTCAGAGTCACACCTTAACCAGATGTCCTTCAAACCCTGATACGCCCCTAGCTTCTAAAATCCTGTAGGCTCCAGTCAATACGTACTCTCCTGCTGTGCTGTAATCTCACTGCCATGTTTAAATGAGCCAATCACTTATAGCCGCACCAATAATTAGCCAATTGTGTGTAACCGCGCCAAACCCCCTAGCCTTCCCTATATAAACCCCTGACTTTTGAGCTTCAGGGTCAACTCCTCTATCTCCTGCGTGAGATGCGTGTCTTGTCGGCTCGAGATCTCGTTAATAAAAGCTACCTCTTGCTGTTACATCAAGACCGTCTACTCGTGTTTCCTGGGGAACCCCATCCCGTGACTGGAGCGAGAGACTCCCCGATCGGGAGCAGCTTTTTCAGCTCCATGCCCTATAACTCCTATAACCTCCACAAACAGCTCCACAAAGTGTTTAAATACAGGAGCCTGTGGGGGACATTTCTCATTCAAAGCACCACACCATGTTTGTGGATAGAGAAACTGTGTGGAGTGTCATTCATGAGGCAGGAAGCCATGCAGAGGGAGAGAGGCAGTGTCAGGGGAGAGAGACAGTGTGGAAAGTGAGAGGGAGGGTGGAGAACAAATCCAAGGCATTTGCTGAGCAGGCTCTGGGCCGAGGAATAGCGATAGCGGGGCTTCGTGAGCTTTATTCTTTCAAATAATGTTTATTGTGTTGCTAATTCTGTCCAGACACTGTGTCAGGCACAGTGGTCATAAAGATGAGCAATCTGACCTCCTGCAGAGAGGTAATATAATCCAAAAGATCACACACAGTTACTGCTGCACCGATGATGCCCTGCGCTGAAGAAGAAGCAGGAGAGAAGCGCCCTTGCCGACTGTGGGAGGAGTTTGGAATAGCTAGCACCTTTCTGGTATATGATTTGGTAGTGTGCAATTATGCCGCTTAGACTATACCCCATCTATGTCCCTGCAATTCTCCTTCTAACCGTTGACTTGCTTGTCATACACACAAGATTTGCTGACCTCAAAGAGGACAAGAGAGTTTCCCACTTGGATGTGGTCAGCTTGCACACCCAACGAGGTTTTATGATGCACAAGACTGGTCCTTCAGAGGGCCTTAAATATACCTATAGTTACATGGCTATAAGAGGTTCCATCCAGACACAGCCGCAGAGAAAAATGTCCGCCTCTGAGCCCTTGCACGTGATTACAGCACACTCACAGGTCACTGGCTCCCTGTTCCAGTCGGTATCTCTGTATACTGTGGATACTTTAAAACGCAAGGCATTGGGGTTGGGGATTTAGCTCAGTGGTAGAGCGCTTGCCTAGGAAGCGCAAGGCCCTGGGTTCGGTCCCCAGCTCCAAAAAAAAAAGAACCAAAAAAAAAAAAAAAAAAAAAACCAAAACGCAAGGCATTGTGTTTTAAAACAATTATGTCCCATGATTCTGATGGCCAGCTGTTTAATGAGACACATCTGGATGATCCTCTGCCCCATGTGACACCCACTGGGATCACTTACTGAACTGATCCCCAGAGAAGTCTAATGGACCCAAGGTGGTTTTTCTCAGAAACCTAATACCTTGGTGGGTACCAATCTCAAGGTAATGAACTGAGAGGTTCTCCTCCCCCCCCCTCTCTGTGTGTGTGTGTGTGAGTGTGTGTGTGTGTGTGTGTGTGTGTGTGTGTGTGTCCGTCCCCCATGCCATCTCATATCCCATGATCTCTCCAGCATATTCCTGGGAGGAATTGGACTTCTTAGGTAATGGCTCAGGATGCTTAAGAAACCCAAACCAAAATGGAAGTCCTTTTAAAACCTTATAAAGACCAGCCCTTGAATTAGCATAGCATCACTTCAGCTATACTCTAAAGGATGAAAAATAATAGGGTAATAATACATCTCACCTCTCCATAGGAGGATGTCAAGGAATTTTGTTCATAGATACATACATACATACATACATACATACATACATACATACCAATAAAATATTTTTAAAGAGATGGAGAGTAATGGAGGAAGATACTTGGCATTGATCTCTAGCCTTCATATGTATACCCACAGATGAAACACAGAGAGAGAGAGAGAGAGAGAGAGAGAGAGAGAGAGAGAGAGAGAGAGAGAGAGAGAGATTGTTTTGCTGAGACAGTAAGTTGCTTTGTACCCACTGGGAAGGCAATGTGTATTGAAAGCTCCTCAGAATGCACATCTTATAGAGTTGTCACTGTGGTGATGCAGCTTACAGCTCCCTGCAAAAGCCTCGCTCACAAGATGTTATTTAACCTCATTCAACTTTTGGAGTCAAAAACAATGAATAGAATGTTTTAACTGAGATTGAGACTGCAGTAGCAGTTGGGGCCAGTGGGAGCTTGATCAAACTTTAAAAAAGAAGATCTTGGGAAGAAAATGTTCACAGAGAGCTTTGAAAAGCTCCAACGTGTAGCTGGCAATCGAGAGGGCCTTGCTCATGTACAGAACTGGGTGTGCTGGGGAGAGATCCAGCTGGTAACCCCTCACCTCTGACTGAGCTGGGACACAAGCAGAAAGTTACCAAGTTCTGGGATTTTCAAAATGTAACCCAATATGCAAGCCTTTGGAAAAGACAGCAGACTGCTTGGTTCAGTAACCTGAGGAAATCGGTTAACTGAGCAGAGACTTTAGTCGGGGCAAGGAATGCTTAGTTTACAGAAGCATCTGGAAGAGCTTCTTGACAAACAGTGATCAGCAGGACCTCCTGGGGTATCCTTTTCCTCACTCAGCTTTCCGGTGGCTGGGCATGGGTTTCTCTTTAGGGCAGTGAAATATTCCAGAGGTAGATCATGGTGATGTACAATCATGCACACTGAACCCTATCGCATTACACATGCTCTTAAAGTGTGGAGAGAAGGCCCGGGAGATGGCTCAGTAGGTACAAGTGCTCTACAAGCCCAGAGTTTGATCCTAGGAACCCACAGCGGATGAAGAGAATGGACTCCACAGAGTTACGTGCACATTCCCTCATACATACACGTATCTTATACGCATATACATATGCATCAATAGTAAGATTTTAAAATCTAATCAAGTAATGTAAAACGTTCAAGGAATAAAGGAAACCATGACTACAGAATTAAAAGAAAGCACAAGAGAATATCAATAACAAGACACAACTTGCTTTTGGGGGCTGGAGAGATGGGTTGGTGGTTAAGAGCACTGGCTGCTCTTCCAGAGGTCATGAGTTCAAATCTCAGCAGCTGCATGGTGACTCACAACCATCTGTAATTGGATCCAATGCCCTCTTCTGGTGTGTCAAGGACAGTGAGGTCATATACATAAAATAAGCTGTTTTTTTGTTTTGTTTTTGTTTTTGTTTTTTTTTTTTTAGAGATACAACTTGTTCAAAAGATAAAGCTTCAAAATGGCATTTAAACCTCTTTCTGCTCTCATTCTTTGTCTTCCCGCGGTTCTGTTCTCCTGAAATGCGGCAGAGATGATGAATAGAGCGGGATGGGTCATCCCAGTCTTTGTTAGTTATTTGCCTCCCAGTTCACCCTCCGTGGGGAGCTGGCACCAAGTCATAAGACTCGCAAGTAAGCCATAAGGAGAAGGGACTGAGACCAGGGACTGGGCTCCTGCCGACCAGGAGCCAGCAAAGAACTGAGCCCCACAACCTGAGCCAAGCCCCGCCAGAGAACCTCAGCAGAGCCGCTCGCTAGAACCACGCTCAGAGGCTGTTTAGCTCTCAGAAGCCATGTTTGTTTGTTCTGAAGCCGCTAGAGCCTGGAGTGATTTGTTATGCAGAGATCATAACTAATACGAGCTAAGAGGGAAAAATCCTCTAGGCAATCAGAGGACCGAATTAAATGGGAAAACATTACCACGCTGCTAATTGTGTTTTAATACAAGGAAGGAATTCACACCCTCTGCACGGCGCGCAGTGGAATGTCACCATTTTAAAGCACTCTGCCACTTGTCGCATGGAGATTTCAACCAAGATAGATGACAGATGACTGGAGACCATGAGTGTGGGTTTCTTCTCTGGTGCCTAGAGGAACTTTTCCACAGAGATGCCCTCTGCTTTGAAACTTACAGTTTGAAACACCTCCACCATCTGTTTTCCAGAAAGGATCTAAAGTAGCCTGGATTATGAAATAGATGCACAAGGATTAAAAATAAATAATAAGGTAAGCCAGGCGCAGTGGTGCGTGCCTGTGATCCCACCACTGGAGGCAGACGTACGGGCATCATTTGAGTACAGAGACACAGTACGACCTGTCTCAAAATCATCAAATCAAGCCTGGGGGGATGGCTCAGCAGTTAAGAGCACTCAGAGGTCCTGAGTTCCTTTCCCAGCAATCAAATGGTGGCTCCCAACCATCTGTATTGGGATTCCACGCCCTCTTCTGCTGTGTCTGAAGACAGCTACAGTGTACAGTAAATAAATCTTTTTTAAAAAATTAACAAATTAAAAGTAAATTGTAAACAGCAGTCAAGGAGGACATACAAGCAAGAGAGATGTGACAAGTTAAAACTCAGTATCATGAAATCGCAAGGAGAAAGAAAGCCCCAGCCCCTGGCTCCCGAGAATGAGAGCCGGTCTCTGCAGTAGAACAGGGATGCAGTCTTCATAAGCCTCGAAGTCACTTTGACTAGAGGCCTGGGCTTAGAATATTCTCCCCATTTCTGTCACCTCAGTGCTTCTTTCTGTTGGGAGCTAAATGCTGCTCAATTTAAAATCAGTTGAAGATTCCTCAATGTGCATAGAAAAGCGGCCACATGCAGGTGATCCTAGAAGGTGGGTGTGAGGTAGCTGGGGCCCACCTTGGAAAACTTCAAGTCTCACTGTTCATAGGACATACCTTGCAGTCCCCTAAAGTTAAGCTTTTTGGGAAAAGCAGTTTCCTGGGCTCAGTCCAGTGGAAGAAGCGGAATTGCTTTTGGCTCATAGATTCTCCTGGACTCACAAACATCTGGGTGCCCAAAATGAGAGTCAAGTAAATCCCCAGGTTTCTTGCTCATCAACTGTGGAATTCTCCACACCTATATGGGACAGAAATACTCTAGCTACCAGACCAGCGTTTTTGGTCCATAAGCCCCCATTGATCCACCCATTGCCTCTGCCTTCCTGGGGAAATTTCCTGTAGTTAGCTTACCGGCGTCCACTAGGCTCCTCCCAGGGTCCTAGCAATTGCTTACATCATCATCTACTGCCATCACCTGCAGCCCCAGTGTAGAAAAGGATGGCTTGCGAACTCGGTTCTCTCCCTCCTCCCTCCCTCCCTCCCTCCCTCCCTCCCTCCCTCCCTCCCTCCCTCCCTCCCTCCTTCCTCCCCTCCCTCTCTCCCTCTTTCTTTCTCCTCTCTGCCCCTATCCCTGACGGTCTCTTCTTTGCCCTCATGTCTCTGCTCCAGTCTGTCTGCCATGTACATATCTACTCTCGCCTGCCTCTACCCCTTCTCCAAGTCCTCACTCTCCTCCTCACAAATAAACCACCCTTATACCAGATCTGTTGCATGGCGTGACTTCTCAGGGAGACACCTCGGCATGGGCCCCCTCCCCACATTATACTTCATAACAGATGTTATGGGCATTTGAAGAGTTATTTGAGGTCTAGCTTTGTGGTGATATGAATTAACCATCTCAGTCCTAAATGTTTCTAAGCAATGAAAACTGAGTTGTCTCGGCACTACCTAAGAAATTCAACCAATCAGTTTTCTCCAACACTTCAATAACTACTGGCTTCTCCGATTCCAATGCCTTGATGACTGGAATCAGATGGATTGGGTCAGCCACTGTGTGTGTGTGTGTGTGTGTGTGTGTGGGAGAGAGAGAGAGAGAGAGAGAGAGAGAGAGAGAGAGAGAGAGAGAGAGAGAGAGAGAGAGAGAGAGAGAGTTCATATACATTCATCAACACACAACTGGAAAGACAGCACCTGATGTTCTTTACAGCCCAGGTCTCTGCTTAATTCTGAGCGCATTCGGGCGGCTGGGTGTCAGGCAGCTGAAGGATGATCAGTCTGCATTAGAATTAGACCTGCTGTGATGTTAATGAAGAACTGCCTGTGGGCTCGCTGGAAGGCAATTTAGATCTACATAATTATGACTTAATCCCTCACCCTGTGACATCAAAAAGGTCTCTCCCCAAGTGCACACTGCCTGGTTCCTGTGCCACAAAGAGTACAGCTGTGCACCCCTGCTCCCTTTTGTGTGTCGCGCTCACGTCGGCCATGATAGCTTTATTAAATGGTGTGACCCGACCTAGTTCTTGCACACGGGGCACCATCTCCTAATCAAAACCACAAAGTAGCTGAGCGGGCCGTGAAAAGAAATCGAGAGCTGCATCTAAAATATCAGATTAACTGCTGTAGATGTGGAAGGTGTTGGCAGGGATGGGCGTGGCTGGAACGAGCCCAGCCCTTCTGTGGAGAAAGGGGAGGTGCTGCGGTCAGCAGACAGGGATCAAAGAGTCCACCGTGCTGTCTTTAGAACCTAGCGCTAGCTCCTGGGATGAGAATCATGGCAGAGAATGGCCGTGTACACACAGCAGGTTTAGGACCAAGGAGAATTCATGTTCCTGTCCTGGGAAAGGTCAGCACCCCCTTCAGAAAACAGCCTAAGCATCACAAATATCTGAACCAGATGCTAAGGCATCACTAAAACAAGGCAGACTTAGCCATTCATCTCAATATGTCGGGTGAAGAGATGAATGAAGACAGAAGGCAATATAGACACATCGGGGAAAGAACCAATTACAACAGTCCAGTGACCCTCCATGTCCGCTGGGTGCCGAGACGAAGCTTAGGCTGAAACACAGGGGAGAGGTATGCATAACCAAGTCGTCCCCGTCAAGGCATAGCCCTGCCAGTCGTTGACCGGACATTGTTACAACTCCGCACTGTCCTGCAAGACAGTCCGATACAGCGCTACCCGAGCTGTGGCCCAGTACGTCTCTGCACTGTTAATTGCTGAGGGTCTCACTTTCTTGGGTAGGTGTCCTCATGTGGAGATGGAGGGAGTCTGTTCTGGGAGGTTTTCCTGGAATTCAAGGTTACATAGAGGAAAGATTAAGGAGCACAATTTATCTGTTCCTTCGGCCCAAGCATGTCATACAATACAAGCAAAGATGTCACGCTGGGCTTCGATCCTGCTCCTGTTACCTTGCAGGTCCGTGACAATGCTGTGTGTGTTAGCCCACGCAGCTGCTCTAAGTGCTGGTTTCAGTGGTTTTTGTTATAAACACAGAGGCATTGTGAGGCCACAGGTGTGCGAGGAGCTAGAGAGATTATGTTCAAGCTTGGGGAGGAGAAATGTGCCAAGGGTCAGGGATATTTTCAGAAGTGCACGGCATTTGGGCTTGGCCAAAAACATGGTGCTGTGGGTTTAACTGCACCTCCTAACATTTGCGTAGTGAAATGATAACCCCTTGATACTCAGGACATCATTTAGGAAGGTCAGCTGATGGGACTGACAATCACCATGGAAACACACCTCTGGGCAGTCTGTGATGGATTTTCTAGATTGGGTTAATTGAGATGGGAAGACCCACGCTGCACGTGAGCCACAGTCTTCCACAGGAGAACTGCAGTCTGGGACTGAACAAAAAGGAGAAAGAGCTAGCTGATCAAAACAGCGTCCATCACCCTCTGCTTCTTGACTGCAGACACATGGAGACCAGGTCCCTCTTGCTCCTGCTGCCACGCCTCCCGCTCCTGCTGCCACGCCTCTCGCCCACGTTGCCACGCCTCCCGCTCCTGCTGCCCCACTTCCTGTCCCTGTTGCCACGCCTCCGGCTCCTGCTGCCACGCCTCCCGCTCCTGCTGCCCCGCTTCCTGTCCCTGTTGCCACGCCTCCCGCTCCTGCTGCCCCGCTTCCTGTCCCTGTTGCCACGCCTCCCGCTCCTGCTGCCACGCCTCCGGCTCCTGTTGCCACACCTTCCCAGCTATGACTAGATCTTAACTTCACACTGAGCCTTCTTTACGTTGCTTTTGCCCTACCTTTTGTGACAACGATAAGAAAGTAATTAATACCTTGGAGTATTGGAGATTGAACACCGTAGCAGAGTGGATGAGGGCATGCTTCTTCTAACTACGGCATCTCACCATCTGAGGAAGAAACAGAGGCAGTAAAGCCACTTTTACTTGCACCTCCCTCATAGTTCTGAAGCAGGCCATAAAACACAGGGAAGTCACTCTCTAACCTTCGCCTTTGAAGACTTCCCTGCCTAATGCTGGCGGGAAGAAACTTCATACATACGTGGATGTTTAGAAGAACCTACACAAGCAGGACTTGGCGAGCTCCCACACACCCTGTTCATTGCCCTCGGATCATATTCTTGTTCCCGAGTCATAGCTCCACTCGATGGTCCACATTTACATACGTACATACATTTCCCCATACAGTTATGAAGCCACTCCTGCGACGTAAATCTAAGTGATGTTAGTCTGCTGAGTATCTATCTTCTCGTTATTTGGGGATTTCATACATACCTACTGTGTATTGTGATCATATTACTCCCCATTCCTCCCAATTTTACCTCCACGGCTCGATAACCCTCCCCTCTCAACTTCAAATCTTTTTCTTTCTTTCTTTCTTTCTTTTTTTTTTTTAATACCTCACTGACTCTGATTTGTGCTGCCCAGATACTCCCGGGCAAGTACGTGGTGGACCTGGCAGGTCCAGTCTGAAAAACACAGACTCTCCTATTAGCATACATAAACTGTTAGCTGCTTCTCCGGAGCCCCCACCTCCATCCCATCCCCTTGCTGGAATGCTGACCCGCTTGACCCTGTATAGGTGTTATATAGGCAGTCACAACTGCTCCAGTTCACTGGCTCTGTCATGTCCAGGAAGTGCTGTTTCACCCCAGTCCTCCCTGACGTCTGCCTAGAATCCCCCAGTGAGAGGCTGGGGTCATGGCTCAGGGTAGAGCACTTAGCACAATTTTTCGACTCCACATTATTTCAGAGATGTTGATAAACCTGCCAGCCTCCATCTTAAGCTTGAAAACCATCTTATAGTAAAACAAACTAGGTTCATCACTGTTTCTGATTGAATCTCTTTCTCAAGGGTTGGACTAGGCCCTATCTGTAACCTGAACTACAAATGGTTCTGTACTGCCTGTTCCAGGAAATAGCAACCATGCCTTTGTTTCAAAAGATTAAGAGGACGACCTTGTTATGACCACCTTGTTTTATGACCACCTTGTTATGACCACCTAGAAGCCATGTCTGTTTTGAGAGGTTGTTATGACCAACTTACTATACTCATGTTCTGCTTCTCTGACTGTTTGCCCTGCCTCTTTGCCTGTCAAATCCCCCATTTTGAAACCCCAGTCTCCTGAACTATAAATACCCCTATCTTACCCATGTCCAGTGCTGATCTCTTGAGCCTTTCCTTTAGGCAGAGACAGCCAGTGTACACAAATCAAATAAAGCTTGCTTTGATTAATTTGGCCATGATTTGGGTCAGTGGTCTTTCTCTTTGCATCTACGGGATTAACAGTATTCACTGAACCTTTGAGGAAGGACACGTGATGTAAATGGATCATTTATGGCTGAGTCATCCACAGACATTTACTCCTTGCACTCTTACCAGTCATGAGTTTCTGCTCTAACCATGTCCCTTCTCTGGTGAGGGCCAAGACTGTGATAATTAATCCATGGGTAAAGAAACATCTTTGGAGGGCAGCTGAATACTACGGTCATGTAACAAAATTGGGGTAGTTGGTTCTCCTTTGGAGCCCAGGAGCTCTCAGCCATGGGTCCTGTCGTTATATTTTTTGAATGCTGAGTGCATTTGTTTTCTCTTGTTAACCTGGCTTTCCTCTGGGAATCTTACTGCAAACTAGCAATGGGTGAAGTAAAGATGTCCCATTTCCTCTGCAACAAGAGAAAATGTGAAGACAGACAGGCAGACAGACAGACAGACAGACAGACAGACACACACACAAAACCAAACAAATAACACACACACACACACACACACACACACACACACACACACACACACACACATTTACAAATGCTACATGAAGATTGGAAATATGCTGCCCCAAACCACAGAGCTAGCAGAGGCTAAGAGTGAAACCTGAAACATACCCCTGGCTAGTCCATTCAGAGGGGCCTTGGCCCTATGACATCCTGCCTCCTTGCTTCAGCCTGGATGTGTGACTTCCCTGACCTCCACCTGTGAGACCAGTGAACCCATAGGAGAGCTGCCTCCTAATAAACCCACCTTTGTCTGCTTTTAATCTGGTCTAATCTGGTCTATCTCTGCCATTAGCCTGCTAGCAGATCCACAGGCTACCTTCTCTTGGGCTTTAGCTAGGCATTAAGAGCCTCTCCTTGCCCATCTTTGTGTCTATTACATAAAAACCTTTTGAAATCTATTGACTCATTCTCCTTCTGCGCCCAGAAACCAGGCTGTTCCACCCCTCCAACACAAAACCTGTCTGCAGAAAGCTGGTCTCCAAAGAACGCTCTCACTCCTCAGGTCATAGGCTCACAGGCTCACAGGCTCACAAGCCCACAGAAGGGACAAAATCCAGTCAAAGACAGCAAGACTAACTAACTAACATCAGAGACAACCTGATGGTGAGAGGCAAGCACAAGAAACAAAGCAACAGAAACCAAGACTACATGGCATCATCAGAAGCCAGTTCTCCCACCACAGCAAATCCTGAATATCCCAGCACACCAGAAAAGCAAGATTTGGATTTAAAATCACATCTCATGATGACGATAGAGGACTTTAAGAATGAGATAAATAACTCCCTTGAAGAAATACAGGAGAACACACATAAACAGGTAAAAGCCCTTAAAGAGGAAACACAAAAAATCCCTTAAAGAATTACAGGAAAACACAACCAAACAGGTGAAGGAATTGAACAAATCCATCCAGGATGTAAAAATGGAAATATAAACAATAAGGAAACCAAAACCGGAGACAACCCTGGAGATAGAAAACCTAGGGAAGAGATCAGGAGTCATAGATGCAAGCATCACCAACAGAATACAAGAGATAGAAGAGAGAATCTCAGGGGCAGAAGATACCATAGAAAACATTGATACAATAGTCAAAGAAAATGCAAAAAGCAAAAAGCTCCTAATCCAAAACACCCAGGAAATCCAGGACACAATGAGAAGACCAAACCTAAGGATAGTAGGTATAGAAGAGAACGAAGATTCCCAACTTAAAGGGCCAGTAAATATTTTCAACAAAATTATAGAAGAAAACTTCCCCAATCTAAAGAAAGAGATGCCCATAAACATACAAGAAGCCTACAGAACTCCAAATAGACTGGACCAGAAAAGAAATTCCTCCCGTCACATAATAGTCAAAACACCAAATGCACAAAACAAGAAAGAATATTAAAAGCAGTAAGGGGAAAAGGTCAAGTAACATATAAAGGCAGGCCTATCAGAATTATACCAGACTTCTCAACGGAGGCTATGAAAGCTAGAAGATCCTGGATAGATGTCATACAGAACCTGAGAGAATGCAAATGCCACCCCAGGCTACTATATGTAGCAAAACTCTCAATTAACATAGATGGAGAAACCAAGATATTCCACGACAAAACCAAATGTATGCAATATCTTTCCACAAATCCAGCCCTACAAAAAATAATAGATAGAAAACTCCAACACAAGGAGAGAAACTACACTCTAGAAAAAGCAAGAAAATAATCTTGCAACAAACCCAAAAGAAGATAGCCACACAAACATAATTCCACCTCTAACAGCAAAAATATCAGAAGACAACAATCACTATTCCTTACTATCTCTTAACATCAATGGACTCAATTCCCCAATAAAAAGACATAGACTAAGAGACTGGATACATAAACAGGACCCAGCATTTTGCTCAGTGACAAAGACAGACACTACCTAAGAGTAAAAGATTGGGAAAAATTTTTCCAAGTGAATCTTCCCAATAAACAAGCAGGAGTAGCTATTCTAATGTCAAATAAAATTAACTTTCAACCAAAAGATATCAAAAACATAAGGAAGTACATTTCATACTCATCAAAGGAAAAATACACCAAGATGAACTCTCAATTCTGAACATATATGCTAAAAATGCAAGGACACCCACATTCACAAAAGAAACTTTACTAAAGCTCAAAGCATACATATCCCCACACACAATAATAGTGGGAGATTTCAACACCCCACTCTCATCAATGGACAGATCATGGAAACAGAAACTAAACAGAGACACAGTGAAACTAACAGAAGTTATGAACCACATGGATTTAACAGATATCTATAGAACATTTCATCCTAAAACAAATAATATATCTTCTTCTCAGCACCTTATGGTACCTTCTCAAAAATTGACCATATAATTGGTCACAAAACAGACCTCAATAGATACACAGAGATTGAAATAACCTCATGCATCCTATTAGATCACCATGGACTAGGGCTGGTCTTCAATCACCACAGAAACAACAGAAAGCCCAAATACACATGGAAACTGAATAATGCTCTACTCAAGGAAGAAATAAAGAAAGAAGTAAAGAAAGAAATTAAAGACTTTTTAGAATTTAATAAAAATAAAGGTATAACACACTCAAACTTATGCAATACAATGAAAGCAGTGCTAAGAGGAAAACTCATAGGTCTGAGTGCCTCCAAAAAGAAATTGGAGAGAGCAAACACTAACAGCTTGACAGCACACCTGAAAGCTCTAGAATAAAAAGCAAATTCACCCAAGAGGAGTAGACTGTAGGAAATAATCAAACTCAGAGAAATCAACCAAGTAGAAACAAAAGAACTGTACAAAGGATCAACAAAACCAGGAGCTGGTTCTTTGAGAAAATCAACAGTGTAGATAAACCCTTAGGGAGATAAACTGGAGGGCAGAGAGACAGTATCCAAATTAACAAAATCAGAAATTAAAAGGGAGACATAACAACAGAAACTGGGGAAATTAAAAAAATTATCAGATCCTACTACAAAAGTCTACACTCAACAAAACTGGAAAATCTCAATGAAATGGACAATTTTCTAGACAGAACCAGGTACCAAAGTCAAATCAGGACCAGTAAAACCATCTAAACAGTCCCACAACTCCTAAAGAAATAGAAGCAGTCATTAAAAGTCTACCAATCAAAAAAGCCCAGGAGATGGGTTTAGTGCAGAATTCTATCAAATCTTCAAAAAGACCTAATATCAATACTCTTCAAACTATTCCACAAAATAGAAACAGAAAGAACACTACACAATTCCTCCTATGAAGCCACAATTGCACTTATACTTAAACTACACAAAGACCCAACAAAGAAAGAGAACTGAAGAGAACCAATTTTTTCTCATGAATATTGATGTAAAAATAGTCAATAAAATTCTCACAAACCAAATCCAAAATCACATCAAAATGGTCATTCACCATGATCAAGTAGGCTTCGTCCCAGGGTGCATGGATGGTTCAGTATACAGAAATCCATCAACGTAATCCACTATATAAACAAACTGAAGGAAAAAAACCATATGATCATTTCCTGAGAGACTGAGAAAGCATTTAACAAAATTCAACACCCCTTCATGATAAAAGTCTTGGAAAGATCAGGAATTCAAAGCTCATACCTAAACATAGTAAAAGCAATATACAGCAAACAAGTAGCTAACATTAAACTAAATGGAGAGAAACTTGAAGCAATCCCAATAAAATCAGGGACTAGACAAGGCTGCCCACTCTCTCCCTACTTATTCAATATAGTTCTTGAAGTTCTAGCCAGAGCAACCAGACAACAAAAAGAGGTCAAAGGGATACAAATTGGAAAGGAAGAAGTCAAAATATCACTATGTGCAGATGTTATGATAGTATACTTAAGTGACCCCAAAAATTCCACCAGAGAACTACTAAAGCTGACAAACAACTTTGGCAAATTGGCTGTGTATAAAACTAACTCAAACAAATCAGTAGCTTTCCTCTACTTAACAGATAAACAGGCTGAGAAAGAAATTAGGGAAATGATACCCTTCACAATAGCCACAAATAACATAAAATACCTTGGTGTGACTCTAACCAAGCAAATGAAAGATCTGTATGACAAAAACTTTAAGTCTCTGAAGAAAGAAATCACAGAAGATCTCAGAAGATGGAAAGATCTCCCATGCTCATGGACTGACAGGATTAATATAGTAAAAATGGCCATCTTACTGACAGCAATCTACAGATTCAGTGCAATCCCCATCAAAATTCCAACTCAATTCTTCCTAGAATTAGAGCAATTTGCAAATTCATTTGGAAAAGCAAAATACCCAGGATAGTGAAAACTATTTTCAACAATAAAAGAATTTCTGGGGGAATCATCATCCCTGACCTCAAGCTGTATTACAAAGCAATTGTGATTTAAAAAAAAAAAACTGCATAGGATTGGTACAGAGACAGGCAGATAGATCAGTGGAACAGAATTGAAGACTCAGAAATGAATCCACACACCTATGGTCATTTGATCTTTGACAAAGGAGCTAAAACCATCCAATGGAAAAAAGACAGCATTTTCAACAAACAGTGCTGGTTCAACTTAGAGGTCAGCATGTAGAATAATGCAAATTGACTCATTCTTATCTCCTTGTAAAGAGCTCAAGTCCAAGTGGATCAAAGACCTCCACATAAAACCAAATACAATGAAACTAATAGAAGAAAAAGTGGGGAAGAACCTCAAATACATAGTCACAGGGGAAATTTTCCTGAACAGAGCACCAAAGGCTTATGCTCTAAGGTCACGAATCAGCAAATGGGGCCTCATAAAATTGCAAAGCTTCTGTAAGGCAAAGGACACTGTCATAAGGACAAAACGGCAACCAACACATTGGGAAACAATCTTTACCAATCCTACATCCAATAGAGGACTAAGATCTAATATATACAAGAAATCAAGATATTAGACTCCAGAGAATCAAATAATTCTATTAAAAATGGGCTACAGAGCTAAACAAAGAATTTTCAACTGAGGATTACTGAATGGTGGAGAAACCCCTAAAGAAATGTTCAATATCCTTAGTCATCAGGGAAATACAAATCAAAACAACCCTGAGATTCCACCTCACGCTGGTCAGAATGGCTAAGATAAAAAACTCAGGTGACAGTAAATGCTGGTGAGAATGTGGAGAAATAGAAACACTCCTCCATTGTTGGTGGGATTGCAAGCTGGTACAAGCACTCTGGAAATCAGTCTGGAGGTTCCTCAGACAATGGGACATAGTGCTACCTGAGGACTCGGCTGTTCCACTCCCGGCTTCAAAATATAACAAGCACACATGCTCCACTATGTTCATAGCAGCCTTATTTATAATAGCCAGAAGCTGGAAAGAAGCCAGATGCCCTTCAACAGAGGAATGGATACAGAAAATGTGGTACATCTACACAATGGAATATTACTCAGCTATTGAAAACAATGACTTCATGAAATTCTTAGGCAAATAGGTTGAACTAGAAAATATCATCCTGAGTGAAGTAACCCAATCACAGAAAAAACACACATGGTGTGTACTCACTGATAAGTAAATATTAGCCCAAAAACTTGGGATACCTAAAAAAATTTCACAGATCATGTGAAGCTCAAGAAGAAGGAAGACTGAAATGTTCATTCCTTATTAGAAGGGAGAACAACATACTCACAGGAGGTAATATGGGGACAAAGAGTGGAGCAGGAACTGAAGGAAAGGTCATCCAGAGATTGCCCCACCTGGGGATTCATTCCATATGCAGCCACCAAACCCACTCACTATTGCTCATGCCAAGAAGTACTTGCTGACAGGAGTCTGATATGGGTGTCTCCTGAGAGGCTCTGCCAGAGCCTTACTGATAGAGATGAGCTAACCATTAGGTTGCAGCTAACTATTGAACTGAACAAGGCCATCCCAATGGAGGAGGTAGAGAAAAGACTGAAGGAGCTGAAAGGGTTTGCAACCCCATAGAAAGAACAACAATATCAACCAACCAGACCCCACCAGAGCTACCAGGGAATAAACCATCAACCAATGAGTACACATGGAAGGACCCATGACTCCAGCCACATATGTAGCAGAGGATGGCATTGTCCAGTATCAAGAGGAGGTAAAGCTCTTGGTCCCGTGAAGGCTCATTTCCCCAGTGTAGGGGATTGCCAGGGCGTTGAGGTTGGAGTAGGTGGTTGGGAGGGGAGCATCCTCATAGAAGCAGGGGGAGGGGAGATGGGGGAAAGGGGATAACATTTGAAATGTAAAGAAAATATGCAAGAAAAATTAAATTAAAACAATTTTAATCTAATGACTTAGCTTCTACCCCAAAAGCTAAGACTGCCATCAGACAGCATCTGATCCCTATAGAAAAGCCTCTCCCATCTTGCTAAACCCACCTCTCCCTGTACCCACCAATGTACTTTAATCTTCCCTTGATTAATGACTTTCTTTATTCTATAAAACTGCGAAACTGCTTTCACATTGGACCATGGAATCTGGGATAACCCAGATTTTCTCTTCCTGTGACTCAGCCAATGTTTGCAAGCCAGGTGCAAGGGAGAGGGAAGCCAAGTTTAGTGCAGTGTTCCGAGCTTCGGAGACCGGGAGCACGCGTGCGCAGTCAGTTTTAATGTGAAGTAGGGCACCACAGGAGACTTTGAGGATGTCTTTTGCATAGACTGACTTTGGGGTGTCTGTTGGGCCTCAAGCAGAGACGTGCAAAGAGTAGCTGAACTTGGACAAAAATATAGCATCCTTTGCCTCAGCGAGAAGCAAAGTTTGAAGACAGACAGAAAACAGCAGCTCCACTTGTCAGGAAACGAGATGAAAGGGGAGGAGACGCTCTGTCGCCCTGCATCCCTCAGTCTACTCGGTTGTGTGCGTTCTCTGTTTATTACTTCAAATACTGCAGGGGAGAATGGGGGACAAACTGGCCAGACAGTTTTAGGTTAGAGGGCCCTAAAAGTAAACAGGGTTTTTGGGTTTATTTGTTTGTTTCCCTTTCGCTGAAGGCAAGATGTGCCAGAAAGGTATAAACCCAAATGTCTCTGGCTCTGTCTTGGCAGGATGCCAGGTATGCCAGAGGCCCTCTGGTTGTAGGTCTACTCCCCCAGAGGAGAACCCACCCCCACTCCCCCTACTCCTGCCACCTGGAAGCTGTATGTGAAGATGTTACCAAAGCCTCCTGAGTCAAAAGAGTTGACAAACTCATTCCTCTATACACAGGCCACTCCAGTTTGTGCAAACCCTACGGAAGGCCTAGCAGTTCACTGTCATCCTACTCTAGGACCCCGTTCAGACTCCAAAGGAGCTCGCTGCTGTCTGCGTCTTAATCTCCTGCCACCGATCTCTAGCAAGACTCCTCTCTGAACCCACTTCTCACTGTCCGTGAATTTCACTCTTCAAAGTCATAGGACAGGAACCCAGAGGCCATACAGGGCCTGAACCCGCCATCTCCTATAACCAGGCAATGGCCTCAAGTGGTGGGATTGGGACACCAACCCAGACACAAAACGTTAGACCTACAGATTGTCTTGCTTGCAGAGTGTGCTGGGACCAGCGACTAGCAGAATCGTCATCGAAGGATACCGGAGAGACTTCATGCAGCAGTTAATGGGGTCAGATGCAGGGTTCCACAGCCAAACATTAGGCGGAGTTCAGGAAAGTCCTGTGGAGGAACTGGAGAAAGGATTGGAGGAACCAGAGGGGTCAGAGACACACCAGGAGAAGAGGGTCCACAGAGTCAACCGACTAGGACTGATGGGAAATTGCAGAGATCAGGGAGGCTGTATGGGTCATGTCCTAGGAACTCTGCGTGTGTTACGAGTGAGTAGCTTGGCGTTCTTAATGGAAATCCTAACTGTGGGAGTGGGGACTCTTTTGCCATTTATGGCACCCTTTTCCTCCTACTGGACTGCCGTGTGTCCAGCTTTGATGTGACGGTAAGTGCCTGGTCTTATTTTAGCTTATTTTTGACGGCTTCCAGGCGATTCTACTAGGCTCCTCCCAGGGAGAAGCCACTGCTTAGAGTGATGCACCTGGTAGCATATAAAAGGACTGCTCCCGACCCCATGCTCACACTACCCCCCGCCCCCACCGTGTTCCCAGCTCCCTACTCTCTTCTCTTTCTCTCCCTTTCTGTTCCTCTCTGTCCTCCTTTGCCCTCGTGGCTCCGCTCTATCTGCCTCTACCCCTTCTCCAGGCCTTCGCTTCCTCCCTTTCCCCCAAAAACCCCTCTTTATAGCAGATCTGTTGCTTGGTGAATTTGTCAGGAGGTCACCTTGCCATGGGCTCACCAGATACTCCCCACCGCGCACATTATGTTTCATAACACGTATGCCCTGATTGGTTGATATCCCTGGGAGGCCCAATCTTCTCTAAGGGGCGGCAGGGTTTGAGGGGAACATATGGAGGGGAGGGAGAGGCAGAAAATAAACAAACAGAACAGAACCCAGAGACCACTGACTTAGTGGAACTTCTGTGTGACTATGGCCTTAACCCCAAAAGGTACAGCTCGCACAAGGCAAGAGGAAAATCCCCCACTGAGCTCAAAGACACCCTGTTTTCCTCTTAACAGTATTTGCAAAGAAAAGGCCTAGTCACTGGCAAAAAAAGGGAATTCTGGCTTTTAACGAGCTGTCACAGTCTTTGGAAGGATGAAATTATGCAAAAAACTAAACCAAACCAAACCAAACAAAACAAAACCAAAACAGTGCTGTTTGTCCTGGAGAACAGGAGCTCCAGCAGGTGACCCTCCAAGCCACTGCCCCCTAGCGGAAGCAGAGATGGAGCCCTCTGAGTTGCAGCTCCTGGCTTTCTTTGGAGAGTTAATTAGCTGGCTAGGATGAGCTCTGGGCCAGAGAGGAAGCTGCATCATCAAAGCCTTCTTAATTGATGCATCCGGAGAAGGACAAAGCTGCTGCGGCCTCCTGCAGTCCTCCTGCGCTTTTAGCTCCAGAAGTCCCTTCTTTAAAGCAGCTTAGGAAAAACCTTGGCTAAATGAAGCCTAGAAGGGTCCTTGCCTGCACTAATTCAGACCCCACCACAGCTGACTCCGTGCTTAAGAGTTCATAAAGCCAGGTTCGGGCGAATCCTATGTGACCCCCTTGTCACCGAAGCTTGTTAATCCAAACAACTGCGGAGACAAGAACGGAGTGTCACCAAAACTTCTTACTCACTGCATCAGCGCAACCCAATGAAAGGAAGTGGGAGCCCCAGCGTAACTTGAAATATTCTAATAGCTCCATTCAAAAGGTAAAAAGAAATGGGAAATTACGTTGAACTATAATTTTATCTAGCTTAATATATACAAATTCTTACTGTTTCAACACAAAGCTCTAAATTATTGAAGCCATTCATTCATTCACTCATTCATTCGCTGAATTGTTTTCAAAACCTAGAGTGCATTTTCCCCCTAAAGTGGTCGTCAGTCATATTAGCCACATTTTGGGTTATGAGTGGCCAGTAGCCAGCTACTCCACTTGGTGGCCCTTTAGCCTTGTGGTAAGTACGTGAAAAGCCCTGTAAGGGAAAAACCTGTGTCTTAGGTAAGAGAATGGCCATTGTCTCCCCTGGGAAGAGTTGATCCGGTTAGGCCAGTCAGTCACCAGGCCAAGGGACCACTCCTCAGGAAGGAAGACTTAAGCCATGCTAAAGAGGGGGAGGGAGGATAACTAATCCGTCAATGGGGTAACTTGTTTCCCCCTCCTAGGCTAGTCCCTATGAGCCGCCATGAGGTTCTGTTGGGTTTGCTTAACTTTTTTCCTTGTTCTTCTTCTTGGTCTTTTTCTTCGGATGCTAGCCTGAGCGAGCCTAAGTATGATTTTTTTTTGGTACTTTGGGCTTCCTTCCTCTTTCTCTCAAGCTCCCCTCTGCCATGTACCTGTTGGCCCACCATGTGAATGACTGCCATGCTGCCAAGAAGCTGCCGAGATTACAGCTTGCCCTGTTTTGTTTGTTGTTTGTTTTTAATGCTACAAAAAGTATGTTTCCTGGAGCTTCCTTTTGAGTCCATTCTTAAGTTATTTTATTAAGAAAACTAAGAACCTAAAGACAGACCCAGATTCTCCCTTAACAGTTACACATGGACTCCGGCAGCATGCCCCAAACTTCTGATATACCAAGTGTATCGGCTCTCTAGTAAAGGCATTCAGCTTCATCTTCAAAATGGATGATACTTTACTTCTAATAAAAGTTCCCAACAAAAATAAACTTAACTGAGCTTATCTGACCAAAGAACAACTCCAATCAGAGGAAGGTGTCTGGAACTTGACTGGGTCTGGAGGGGCAGACAAAGGGTCAGAAGATGGTGGGAACTTTGAGCTGTTGTTTAAAGGGGAAACAAAGGGAGAGGCTGGGGTCTGCAGAGCTGACAGAGCAGGTGGTGGGGGTCAGGCTGACGGAGGAGGTATCTGGATCCTGCTTCTGTAAGGGATTCCTGTGAGCATCATTTGGGGAGTGATGAGCCCAGGGGCGCAGGGGTAAACGTGTTTACACAGGCCAGAATTGATATGAAATGTTTAATAAGGAATAGACACTGGGCAGGAACACAGTAAGCAAATTCACAGAGAGAATCACACCCCTGAGGGGGGACTGGGGTCTTTTTATGTTAGCTAATTAACTCCTAGGCCAGTTGTGAGGGGTCATATTTGAAGAGAGAAGAGGTGCAGAGTATCTTGTGTAGTAAACTTTATAGTACCATTTGTCTTTTCTGAAACTGGCCATTGTGGGGGATGGGGGGGAGGCAGCAGGGGTTATTAGGAATTAGACTCTAATTGTCTAATTGTTTACCACAAGTCACTGGGTCAGGCTCTAAGCAGTCAGGTCTGGTTATTAGAAAGTAGGGCATTTTGCCCTTGGCCTTTCGTTTTGTTTTCATTGTCATCCCTGAAGCAGGCAATCTGGTACCCATGAGATGGATCTTTCTCCAGGGTGCAGTCTCCTCATTATGATCTATCCCTGAAGGGATCTCATCATGATCTGTCCGGTAAGGTACACTGTTACATGACTTCTCCATGGTTCTGGTCATAGACATAGTCATTGATCTGCCCTGCAATTTATGGGCTCCAAGATCACCACAAAAAGAAGAATGATTCAGATTAAAAGGGGGTGAGGAGGCAAAAATAGAGTACAAGAAAGTTAAAGCAGAGTCAGCTACTATGCTGATCTGAATGAGAATGGTCCCCAGAGGGTCATATCTTTGATGCTTGGTGCCCAGTTGGTGGAAATGTTTGGGAAGGATTAGGAGGTGTGGCCCTGTTGGAGGAGGTGTCACTGGGGGTGGCTTTGAGGTTTCAAAAGATCCGTGGCATTCAGAGTGGGATTAAGAGATGAGCTCTGAGCCACTCCTCCAGCACCATGCCTGCCTTCCTGCCACTGTGCTCCCTACCACGATGGTGATGAACTCTTCTCCGACTGAAACTATAATCCTAAATAAACCCTCTTTTCTATAAGTCGCCTAGGCCAAAGTGTTTTTGACCATAGCACTATCAAAGTAATTAAAACAGTTGGGTTGTTAAGTGATGTTGTTCTGTGGAGCATGAAGCTGTCATGTGTGGGGTTCTCAGTTTGACCTGTGGTATAGTAAAGCATGAACCTGCAGGAAGGGATAGGAGGGGGAGGGACTGGGGATGTGAGAGCTGGTCATGATCTGTAAGGTAAGGGGGCAGCAACTGCTACTTTGCATTCTTCTGCTCCAAATTCTCTTACCTCAGCTGGTTGATGTTGCAGTCCTGGTTGGTTTATACTCTCTGCCTACCTTTCCAATATGTGACTTACGCTAATGTTGAAAGAGCGTACCCCAAAACGGGGAGCCGCGTCTCTCGCTCCGATCGCAGGGTGGGGTGCCCCCAGGAATCACGAGGAGCCATTCTTGATGAAACAGCAAGAGGTAGCTTTATTAACGAGATCCCAGGTCTTAGCGGGATCCCGGGTCGACACGTATCTCACACAGGAGACAGAGGAATCGACCCCGAGCCTCCAGACTCGGGGGTTTATATAGGGGAGGTTAGGGGCATTCGCGAGGTTACACATGATTGGTCAATTCAAATGGTGCACAGTTACTTTCGGCGCGAAATTACATCAGCAAGGAGTACGTGCTCTCCAGCAGCTCGGCAGGCAGGTAGGGTGACTCATCTCACTCAGGGGGGTGAAGGAAGGGGAGGGGGTAGCTACGGATGGTCAGTGTCCTTGGGGCTGATAGCTGGTTTGGCAAGTCCTATCTCTGGCTCTCCCTCAGGCACGTCCCGCCCTGCACATCTGGACTCTGACAATGAGCAACCTTTATGAAACTCTAGTTCTACATTCCCCAATTCTTTTTTTTTTTTTTTTGTTAATAGTTCTAATCCTAGAACTTCATGGAGAACTCAGCTTCATCTAGCATAACAGCTTGGTATTGTAGTCTTAACATGAGGATTCTAACCTGGACACTATCCAAGCCTATCCACCAAGGTCATGACTAGCTTTTAGAACTTCTAAGCTTATACGGACTGTGATCCCTGAGGCACAGTCCCAAGAAGTGTTAAGAGTACTAACATATGCAATGTTACATCATTTGTAATGGAAATCAAGCCTATCCCACACCTATCTTGATAGAACCCAGGACAAACATGACTGAGTTTCCCTCTAGGTCCCAGCTCTCAGCCCCAACAGCTAGTACACGGCTGGTGAGGGCTGAGAATTGACAGCTGTCAGGGTGGTCAGCAGCACCAGGTACGGTCCTTTCCAGCGAGGCTCGAGTGTCTGGACTCAGTGTAGCTGCAACCTGGAACTGATGGGATGTCTCAGGGGTCTCCGGGGCATAGGCTGCTGTCAGCTGTGAGCAGATTTCTTTCTGTATCACCTGTAGGTCTTTTAGCCTGGCACACAAATCATTATTACTATGGCACTATGACATGTTGGTTCAGTAACATCATCTAATACAGTCAGGGGGGCTGAGGCCCCATATAAGATCTCAAAGGGGGTAAGGCTGAATCTGGAAGGGGTATTTCTTGCTCTGAAGAGAGCAAGAGGGAAGGAGTGTCACCCAGTCTGTGCCAGTCTCCATGGTTAATTTAATTTGGTCAGGGTCTCTTTTAAAATTTTATTTATTTACTCTACCTGTCCTGAACTTTGAGGTCTGTAAATACAATGTAATTTCCAATTGACCTCTAAATACTTGGCCACACCCTGGCTTACCTTGGCAACGAAAGTAGGGCCTTTGTCTGGCCAGATTACCTTGGGCATTCCAAATCCGGGGGAGATTTCTTCCAGTATCTTCTTGATGATTGCAGAGGCCGTCTCTCATTTGGTGAGGAAAGCTTCTATCTATTCCTGAAAAAGTATCTACAAGCACTAGGAGATACTTGTGATTATATTTTTCTGGTTTTATCTCAGTGAAGTTCACTTCGACTTTTCACTAAACTCTCTAGGTCTCTTTGCCCTGTTTGCTTGCTAAGCATTCACTTATTGACATACCTTATACTTTCTACTGTCTCTCTGGCTAAAATCTTAAAGTCTGTTACATATACCTTAACTACTTGGACAAACTTTTTATCTCCTAAATGAGTCCATTTCTGTATTTGGCAAAGTGAGTCTTTTCTTTGTTCTCTGGGGGAGTATAGCTTTCCCCTCAAGCGTGCCATTGTCCTTTATCTTTTAAGCAATTTGGGCCTTTTCTAAGTGAGGCCATCCCTTAGTCCGATCCCAGTTCCCAGTGGCTGTCTCTTGCAGGCCTGCAACCAGGATAGGCTCCTGCATAGCCATTTCCCGAGCCACTTTATCTGCTTTGTTACTGCCCAATGCCACTGAATCTCTTCCCTCCTGATATCCTGAGCAATGAATAGTACTCACAGTTGTTGGCTTCACCAGGGCATCCAAGAGATGGCAAAGGCATCTGCGGGACTGATGTACTGGGGGGTTGAGGTTCAGCCATCCTAGATGACATTGTGTTGTCCACCATGGCAGCACCCACTTATCTCTGACCTTCATGAAGAGAACTGTTCCCATCTGTGGACAAGGTAGCCTCGGCTTACAGCAGGGGTCAATCAGCCAGTCGCAGGGGTCTTTCCTCCACCCATGGGCTTCTGCCAGTGCTTGACACTCGTGCTGTGGTGGCTCCAGGTCAGATTGGGCAGCAAGGTGACCAGATTGCCCCCAACAGGTGGAGAATCTAGTCCATGGCAGCTGACCAGTGGTCCCATCTTTTGGGACACTCTATTCAAAGGCAAACATCAGCCACTCTATCACAGTTTAAGTCCTGGATTGGGTGATAATTGTTAGTGCCCGGCTGGCAGGAGTGATATGTTCCAAGTAGAACAGCGCTAAGCCATTCATCTCCCAGCATCAGGTACTGGTGCACTGAAACAGGTCTTAAGCTCCGCATACACAGTCTGTAGATATGCATACACATGGCCTCACCCAGCCATTTCAGCCCACGCAAGCCATTTTGGGGAGCAATTTTCTCATGAGCAAGGGATGGGGGCAATCAGGGATGACTATGAACTAGTGGGTTACCCGGCCCACACCAAGGTCCACTGTTCTTCGGGCAGTCCATAAGTATTGTTCGTTGCCAGTAGCCCCTTGCACTCAAGGTCTTTGGATATTGGCCCACTGGAGGGGGGCATAGGAGCACAGAGCATTGGGTCCCTGCATCCACACTTCCCTTCTATCTCTGTACATAGCCAGCACTCTAGGACCAAGAAGCTCTCCAGAGGCCCCTCTTGTTCTTTCTTGGGCAGTCCCTGACCCAGTGTCCTTTTTTCTTTGCATTAGGCACACTGATCTTTAGCCAGGAATTCTCTTCTGTTGCCAGGTACTATCTTCCTAGGTTCCCTAACTACTGTGGCCAGTATATGTTCCTCTCTCGCCTTTTATCTCTTTAGCTCTCTAATTTCCTCTTCTTTTTGTCTCTTTTCTTCCCTAGCTTCCTGCACTCTTTACCTCTTTCTTTCTTTCTTTCTTTCTTTCTTTCTTTCTTTCTTTCTTTCTTTCTTTTTTCAGTCTCTCTGCATCTTCTTCTACAGCTATTAGGTGCTGTCCACTTTTCTGCACAGACCCTGAACCATGCATCAACTTATTTTCTCTGCAACTTACAATAACTCTCTCAGTGACTTAGCTTAACCCTTCAAGTTTCTGTAACTTTCTCTTCATATCTTTTCTTTATCTTAGCCAGATTGGTGGGGCATTTTCCAGCCCCTAGGAGACCCACCCTTGGAGCCTGGGGGCAGACCTGGAGCACTCCCTACCTTCAGGGGTATGAAGAGAGCAGGCAGAAGTGAGGGCCTTCTATGCGTGTTGGAACCCTTTTTTTTCTGGCCTCTAGTAGGATTCCGTCTTTCCTCGGTGGTAAAGAAGACCTGTAACAGTTACTAACAAGCATATCAAATGGGATGGTGAGAAAACAAGAGAATCTTGAGAATAGAGTCTACCGAAGAGGGCAAACAGCATTTAGTCACACAGCTAAACCAGGAGGCCTTTCTTGGAACAAAAAGGCCATGGTCAGTGTCAGCTCCATGGCTTTGCCTCTCAAGAGAACCAGCCTCCAAATGACACTAGGCTTCTAGTAACAACTAATAACAAAAGGATGGAGAGATGGTTAGAACCTGGGTGCTAGATGCCAGGGGGCTGATAAAAGAATTGTAACCAGTTCACCTGGGGCTATCAGGACCTCAGTAGTAGCCCTTTACCAAACTGTCTCACTGGGTTTAAAGGGGCCAAGGAAAAGAAAACATTAATCCTGACCTTGGCCACCGCCAAGTAATTTAGTGCTGGAGACTGACTCCTCCCTTGGAATAAAGACAGCAGATAAGGCAGGCTTCCTTAAAGAACTTCTCTAAATGAGTGCTCTCCTACTGTGAGCAAATGTCAGAAATTCCTTTCCTATTCTTGTTTTCCTTATAGCCCCACCTAGCTCTCAGCCTTTTTAGATTATTCTTCCTGTAGCATTTCTAACACAGCCTGTCCCTTTTTTATAGCCTATTAACAGCATTTCTGATCTTTTAGGCAGCTACGCACTAAGTGTCATACCGGCTGAAACTCCGCCTTTAAGATTCTTTGCTCCCAAGCAATATTTACTCACTTCTCTAGCTTATCTCAGCTGGCTGCGAGCACAAGCACAGATAAAACACTGTTTTAAAAATTAACTTTGGCTATCAACCAACACACCGCCACTAGAGCGGGGTCCACAAAATTAAGTTCCTTACTCACTAAGCATTAAGGGGACCAAGTAAAACTCTTCAACGAACAAAGCAAACAGTTTCATGATTTCAAACACAGTCGTCGGTTCAAGATTTTAAACACGGTCGTCAGTCCAAATTCAAACACGAATAAAAAGTCAAAAAAACACTGGACAATACCATAGAAAACAATCCAGACAAACAAGACCAAGACAAAGCATCCTATAACCAATTTCCACAGATGCCTGGTACCTTCAGTACCTGGCCCAAACTGCAGCTTAACCTTAGCTGCTTCTGGGATACCAAACACAGGAATAGAATACAGACAACAGACACTAACACATCTAAGCACACTTGTCCGTGCCTATACTCAAATAGGCTGCCGAACTCGACCTCCGAAGTCAAGTCACAGTCAGATCTTTTTGACTGTCCGTTGCCGGGTCCTCCCGACAAAATTGGGCTCGTGGAACGTCTCTCATGCGTCCCAGAGCCAGGACCCGACAAAGGCTGGCTCTCGGAACGTCTCTCACGCGTCCCAGAGCCTGCGCGATTGGGGCGTCCCCCGGTGCGCTTTCTAAAAAGGAAAAAAAGAAAGAAAAAGACTATTCGGAGTAGGAAACCCTTCTACTCACAGGCGCCTGTCCAGAGCGGGAAACCCTTCCGCTCAAGTACACTCAAATACGGGGCAGGAAACCCATCTGCCCAAGTGTACTGTCTGTCCGGGGCGGGAAACCCTTCCGCCCGAGTGCACTCAAATACGGGGCAGGAAACCCATCTGCCCAGATGTACTCGAAAACGGGGTGCACTCAAATTCGGGGTGGGAAGCCCTTCCACCCGAGCACACCCAACTTAAACCTTAGACCATGGCACAATACACAGTACGAGAAGCACAACGTACACACACACACATACATACACCTACACAGCGGCCGCTTTCAACACTCACACCAACGTACCTCCAAGTGGCATTCGGGGTTCCAGGGGGTCACGCTCCGATCCCGGACGAGCCCCCAAATGAAAGAGCGTACCCCAAAACGGGGAGCCGCGTCTCTCGCTCCGATCGCAGGGTGGGGTGCCCCCAGGAATCACGAGGAGCCATTCTTGATGAAACAGCAAGAGGTAGCTTTATTAACGAGATCCCAGGTCTTAGCGGGATCCCGGGTCGACACGTATCTCACACAGGAGACAGAGGAATCGACCCCGAGCCTCCAGACTCGGGGGTTTATATAGGGGAGGTTAGGGGCATTCGCGAGGTTACACATGATTGGTCAATTCAAATGGTGCACAGTTACTTTCGGCGCGAAATTACATCAGCAAGGAGTACGTGCTCTCCAGCAGCTCGGCAGGCAGGTAGGGTGACTCATCTCACTCAGGGGGGTGAAGGAAGGGGAGGGGGTAGCTACGGATGGTCAGTGTCCTTGGGGCTGATAGCTGGTTTGGCAAGTCCTATCTCTGGCTCTCCCTCAGGCACGTCCCGCCCTGCACATCTGGACTCTGACAATGAGCAACCTTTATGAAACTCTAGTTCTACAATGTTTCTATTTTGTGCTGCTGTCCTTATCACATCATACATCTTTGAGTATTGCGGGCAACTTTTGGTGAATTGAATGACAAGATTTTGGGGTTCCTTGTAAATGGATTAAATGCCACAAAGAATACAGACCATGGAGAAATGTGTTGGTACTTGAGAGGAATTGGAGAGGACATGGAAAGGGGTCAGACTGGGAGAAGATGTGTAGGTGGGGTGCAGTCCAGGGACCCATGAAGACACCCCTAGATGTCTGAGACCAGCATTATCTCATCACACTGGAGAGTCTTGAGCACAGGATGGCTGCCCTTTGTTGGCAGGTACCTAGTTGATCTCACAAAGAAAGGAGGAGAGAGACATTTCCTGTGGCTCCCTTCAAAATCACTCTGCATTTCACAGAGAAAGCTCTCTAGATTACAAATGAGAGATGAATAGGAAGTGATTAACTGTCCCAGAGTAGGAAAAAGAAAGGCAAAATAGCTTAAGTAACCTTTTAACCACTGGAAACGTCCAAAGACAGTTACCACCAAGGGAAATGATGAAAGGCCCAAGCCAGTCCTTGGCCTGAACAAAGGCAACCGTTTTCAGAATCCCACGCTGCCTCCCATGGACCCTAAATCCATCCTATGACTGAGAAGGCTGGTGATTTTGAGTTTAGAAGCTACATTCCTAAGCTGGAGGGAGGAAATGTGCCTTTGAGGAACACACACACACACACACACACACACACACACACACACACACACACTCACCAGGGAAACCTCCCAGTCCTGAAATCGTAGTACAATTTCTAAGTTTCCTTGACAAAACTCAAAACTCTCTAACCTACAAAACACAGGTGGAGGGAGAGGAAGTTATCATCCCCCTGCCTCAGAGGAAACAAAATGAAGAGCCACGGCAAAGGAAGGGGGAGAGTTTAGTATCCACGTGCTTTAAGAACAAAATAGGGCTAAAGAGATTGCTCCATGGGTAAGTATTCTTGATGTGCAAGCACAAGGATCTGAGTTCAAATCTCAGCACTTATACCAAAAGGGGGCGTGATAGCAGGAGCCCCTGTAACCCCATTGCTGTGGAGTTGGGGAGAGGTCAATCAAGTGGGTCTACTGGCCACCAGTCTAGATCCAGGTTCAGTGTCTGATGGCCTCCTCTGACCTGTGCGGGTAGACACAGGTTCATGAACTCATATGAACACACACCGTAGAGAGGGGTTGTGTGTATAGCAGGAGTGTAGTGATATATACACAGGGATGTAAATAGCAAAGCACCCCAGCACATCCATGGTCCAGATACATTGTTCACAGCACCATCCTTGTGTGTCAACTGGTCCTGGGCCTCAAAAGGCTAGCAAACATCTCAAGAGGCCTAGGCAGAAGTGCTGTCGTGCAAGAGCCATCATCCAACCTCTCCCTGTGAAACTGTCTTCTAAAAAAAATAGAGCAATGGTTCCTAGACACTTGACAGCATTTAAGTCTAGCCTGCTGCTGCCCTGTTAGCATCTTAAACCCAATCACCATCAGGAATCAGACCCTTAGTAAGGAATTGGACCTCGGATTGGCTGTTATCAGTCAACAGACAAAAGCTGGCTGGGGCCACTGAAAATATGGATACTAAGGGGAGTTGAGCTTCTGTGGGAAGAAAGGAATGGAGGAAAGGAAGGGGCACAGCAGTGAAGTCATCAAATGTTGGGGTGTGCTTCCACATGGGTTTCTTATGACTAGTATTTAAATCTAAAGCTAATAATTTCTCTGCCCTTTTTTTTTTTTTAACACTAAGAAATATCAGTTGCTTTTGCAGGCTCCGAACGGATAGAAAGGCAATGGGCTTTTGTTCTAGAAGATTTTAGGTTTGTAATTTTTGCTGTACCAAGTAGTATATGTGCTGGGAAGAAGTCACCAAACCTTCCTCGACTCTGTGTCACCTGTGAAATGAGGGCAGTAAATCCCTCCTATGGCTATCGGGAGACAGAGAGTGTGTAAAGAACTTACGCATCGGGGTTGGGGATTTAGTTCAGTGGTAGAGCGCTTGCCTAGCAAGCGCAAGGCCCTGGGTTCGGTCCCCAGCTCCGGAAAAAAGAAAAGAAAAGAAAAAAAAGAACTTACTCATCTTTCCTGAGAGGTTCCTTCAGTCCATCTGTTTGAAGCCAGGCTCAATCCTGTAGTTACCATGAACTTCAAAAGAAATTAAGGAGCAGAAATTGATAAAGGAAAATGCTTTTGTTTATAGTTTGGCAAAACCATTGAGACTCCTATTTTCTCCCTGCCTTTTCTAGAACAATGTTACACTTTCATAGAGAAGATGAAACAAACGACATCTCCCATGATAATGAAACTGTGAGGTAACTCTTGGCCTCTGAGGCTCCTTCAGCATCTGGCCTCAAGCCTTTGCCTCCCCTAGTGTGGGATTCTTGGTGAAATTTTAACCTTTTGGGGTGTATTGTTTTAGGGAGTATGTTTCACTGCAAGCTGGTAGCTGTGTTCAGGGCAAACACTAATTAACTTAGAGTTCTATAAAGGGGCAAACTTTTCACGGCAGTGATGAACACCTGACATAATTTACAGGAGGAAAGTTGATATTTGTGCTCACATTTTGAGAGTTCAGTTCATGGTCCCTAGACCTATCACCATAGGTGATAAGCAGAATGTCATGGTGGCAAGAAGTATTTATCCTACAGTGGATGGGGAGGGGCTTAGATTATTGTATTTTATTTTTAGATTGATTATTATTTATTAAGTATTATTTAGTAAGTAGAAAATGTAGATAGTTGTTTTGTTTTGTTTTTATGCTTGTTTTTGTTGAGGTAAGGTCTCACTATATAACCTTGACTTACCTGGAAAACACTATGTAGAACAGGTTAGCCTTGAAGGCATTGAGATCTGCCTGCCTCCATCTTTCTGAATGCTTGGATTAAAGGCATTTGCCACCATAACAATCAAAATCTATTTGTGGATATATGTATATATTTATTTATTAATAGATTTATTTATATGCATGGGTTTTTTGCTTACATGTATGACTGTGTACCTCATACATATGCAGTACCTGTAGAAGCCAGAAAATAATATTGGCTCTACTGAGATTGGAGTTACCTATGGCTGTAAGCTACCATATGGGTTCTAGGAATCAAAGCCAGGTCATCTGAAAGAGCAGCCAGCACTCTTAACCACTGAGTCATCTTTCCAGCCCCTGGAAAGAAAGAAAGAAAGAAAGAAAGAAAGAAAGAAAGAAAGAAAGAAAGAAAGAAAGAAAGAAAGAAAGAAAGAAAGAGAAAGGAAGGAAGGAAGGAAGGAAGGAAGGAAGGAAGAAAGAAAGAAAGAAAATCAACAGACAGATAGATGGTAGGTAAAAAAAAAATGTAATAGAGAAGATACAGCCACCAAGCATATGTATCCAGTGACATACTTTCTCTAGCTAGGCTTCTAAAGATTCTTCAATTTCCCAGAATAGCACCACCATCTGTGGACCAAGCCTTCAATGGATGAACCTTCTAGGGGACATGTTTCATATTAAAAAACCGTAAGACATAGAGTTCACAAGGGAAACTGGTAGAATGCGTTATTTTTCTACAAATACTGCAGGAAAGAGGCTTGGGGAGGCAGATGAGTGAATGAGTGTCTCCAAAGAGGAAACGCTGTCATATTCTTTCTCACCCGAGGTCTTCACTAAATCTACTGGGCTGCTGTAAGAACTGTTAGGTTCAAAACTACCATCTAGCTAGACATGGCCCCCTCTGCATTCCATAGCTTCCCCCCTAGCATCTAGCATATTGCATGGCCTCACCTGTCCACCTCTACAGACTGTCTAGACTCAGTTTAGTCCCTCCTGCTAGACCATGGGTTATCCTAAAGTCCATCTCATTATTGATTTTGTCTTCCCAGGGGAAGCTTCATGAATCTGGAAGCTTCTTTTCAGTATAAAAGTTACAGAGCGAGACAGCACACATTTCCCCACTAAATATGACCCCTTTTAATGCTGTGATGGGGTCACTAGATATCTATTTACTCTTGACTTTAAGGGTTGACCACAAAGTTAGCAGAGCTGCCTTGAGAAGCCAGGAGGAAGGTTAAAGAGAGCTGGGCTGTGACCCATATTTTATTTTTAAGGGGCTGCCATGTTCTGGCTGAGTCACCCCCCCCCCCCCCCCGCGCCTCTGCTGACAGCCCTCTCTTTAACTCATGTGCTGTGAGAGGTGAGGCTTCTGGTCTTCTATTCTAGGGCCCCAGCTCAAAAATGTGCAGACTCAGCTTGCTTCCATCTCTATATTCCTGTAGATAAGCTTCACCTTGTTTCCTAACAACTTTTGAGTTTTAGCAGTGGCAGCCCTGTCCTGATTTCCTATTTCCACCAATTTCCTTGTGCTACAAAAATCTCCTCCCCTTCAGGGCTTTTGTTTTGGGGATGGTTGGGTTTCTGAACCGTAGCTAAGACAATCACAGTTCTGATTCTATTGTCTGCCACTCAATTAAAATGCTCATGAGCTTTGCCCTCCATTAATAAATCAATGGGCCTGCTTAATAACACACTGTATTCAGCCCCTTGTCTTTATTATCTGTAATTAGGCAGTAAGTGGGTGGATAGTCCTGGTGACAATGGTCGTATATCAGCACTTGTTTGGGAGAAGGGGCTGGGGGAGGGAAGAGGGTAGGATGTCACATCATGGTTGTACTGCAAACTCAAGTCCCTGTGCCCTGTAAAAGGCACATGTCCTTACACTCATCTCTATGCTCATTGGCTGGTGTCGAAACAGACTGCCAAGATCAAAGCAAGTTCTGTGTGATGTCCTTCATCAAGAATGGAGACCTGGGTGGTGAGATAACTCAGCAGGTAAGACGACCTGCTGCTAAGCCTGACAACTGGAGTGTGTTCTACCCCCGGGAACCCATATGGTGAGAGGATTGAACTTATTCCTTCAAGTTGTCCTCTGATTCCATACCAACACTGTGACACGTTAAGGGATTTTTTAGAGCTGGGCATGTTGGTCTAAGCCTTTAACCCCAGTACCTGGGAGGCAAAGGCTGGTGGATCTACATGGTTTGAGGCTAGCCTGGCCCACATAGGAAGTTCCATGCAAGTAAAGACCTGAGTTAGAATCCCTTGCACCCACATAAAAGGTGAACATTGAATTGCCAGAGGCAAGGTGATCATAGTTATTATAATGGACAGTGTAGACAAAACAATGTTCATAATGCTGTAATGGTCAGCACAGGAGAGGTGAAAGTTACAATGGCTTGACTTGTATGCACCTTTGGTGCTGGCTAATCAATCATAGTGTCTCTAGGCATGAAATAGATAGGAAGCCTCCTGTGTATCTCTTTGATCTATATAAGCAGAAAAATTCTCAAACAAATTAAAGAAAGGCTACATTGGATCATGGCAAAAGGCAATCTCAACCAGTGAATCAATTCAGACTTGTCACAAGTTTGCAGACACAGTATTCCTTGAATGAAGGGATGGCCAGGTTCCTGTGAGGAAGGACCTTGATACGACACCTATAAGTTTTGCTGTTAGCCTTTCTCCAGTTCTTCCCCAAAGGGACCTATGGGTAACTGTACACTGGAGGAAACTGTACTCAGGAGGGCAAATCTCATGAGCATTTTAATTGAGTGACAGACAATAGAATCATAACTGTGATTGTCTTAGCTACGGTTCAGAAATCCAGCCATCCCCAAAACAAAAGTCCTGAAGGGGAGGAGATTTTACAAGGGTAACTGTACACGGGGGGGGGGGGGGGGGGGGGGCGGGGGCGGGGAGGAAATGATCTGGCTTTCTCGGGCCTATTGGATACTGGTTCTGAAGTGACAATAACTCCAGGAGATCCCAAGAAACATTGTGGCCTTCCAGTTAAAATAGGGGCTTATGGAGGCCAGGTGATTAGTGGAATTTTACTGAATGATCGGGGACCGGAAAGATAATGTTTGGAAAATTATAGAAAAACCTCTCCAAAAGATATGAAGATATTTGTGTACCATGTAAATGTTTATCAAAAGGTGACTTCAGCTGAGGAGGATAATAAAGTAAATAATAAAGTCAATAAGATGATCTGTTCTATGGACAGTCAGGCTCTTTCCCCAGCTATGCCTGTCATTGCCCAATGGGCACATGAACAAAGTGGACATGGTGGCAAAAATGGGGGCTCAACAACATGGACTTCCAACTCACCAAGACTGACCTGGTTATAGCTTCAGCAGAGACCAACACTGAGCCCCAGATATGGCACCATTCCTCCAGATGACCAGCCAGCAACCTGGTGACAGGTTGACTATATTGGACCACTTCCTCAGTGGAAAGGACAACACTTTGTTCTTACTGGAGTAGATACTTATTCTGGTTATGGATTTACCTTTCTTGCATGTAATGCTTATGCCAAAACCACCATCTGTGGACTTATAGAATGCCTTATCCACTATTATGGTATTCTATACAGTATTACTTCTTGCCAGGAGCCTCCCAGCCTAGAGAGGGTAGTGGTGGGGGCACAGAGTAGGATTCTGGTGTGGCTTTAAAGTCTGAAGGTCTCTGGACATTCTCACTCTCTAACTGTACTGAGATGCTGATAATGGCTTCTAAAACATCCTAAAAACCTTCTTGCTCTTTTTGAGCATAAAAGGCTGCTGGCTTAGGTGATTCACACCTGTAGCCTAACAGTGGAGGAGTAAGTAGGTGGCCTTTGTTCTATCTCAGCAGGAACTGTGCGGCTCTAACTAGCCTGCTAGTGGGAAGAAAAGGGGGACACTTTGAAAAGTGATTATAGTGTTTATACTAAGCTGTAAAAAAGTTTCCTATTAAAGCTATCTAAGAAAAAGAGGAAAGACAGAAAGATCCTAAGCAGGACAAGGGGAAAATTCTTCCTAGCTTCTCTTCTTTGTCTTCTAAGTATTCCCTGTAAAAATTTCTCAGTTCAGTTCCTCTCAGCTCAGTTGAGTCTCTTTTCTTTGTCCTCAGCACTTAAAACATCTTTCAGGGGCTGGAGAGGTGGCTCAGTTGTAAAGAGCATTGACTGCTCTTCCAGAGGTACCGAGTTCAATTCCCAGCAACCACATGGTGGCTCACAACCATCTGTAATGGCTTATGATGCCCTCCTCTGGTGTGTCTGAAGACAGCTACAGTGTACTCACATACATAAAATAAATAAATCTTTAAAAAACATCTTTCAGAATACATGATCACATGTTAAACAGTTCAACACAAGTTCACACGCACACAAATAGACGGAGAATGCTTACATACATATCCATTAGGAGAAATTATCTGGCTAAACATCCATCACCTGTCCTAGCTCCACAGGTTCATAGAAGGTTGAAAACCATAACTAAGTTATTAGTAAAGTTTTATATAGATAAACCCAGTCAATATTTTACCTTCTGTCCTAGCACCTATAATAAATCATTAATTCCCTATTTATGACCTTTGGTTAATTGTTTTACAACCTCTTGGAATGTGCTCTGAGTAGGAGACAGTCTGGTTACTATTTAGGAGGCAATTAACTGGTGACACATGGGAGGCTCATTGCAGTTTTGACTATCAGAAAGGGATCTTATAGCAGTCCCACTATAAAAGAGCTTAATAATCACTGATATAATTTTAGGAATTCTTATAGGATCATCATTAAGACTTAAGAAGTCATCTATTTGGGGTTGGGGATTTGGCTCAGTGGTAGAGCGCTTGCCTAGCAAGCACAAGACCCTGGGTTCGATCCCCGGCTCCGAAAAAAAAAAAAAAAAGAAGTCATCTATTTATCTATATAGCATCACTACAATACAATACATCTTTGTAGATATGCAGAAGTGTGGGCTAGATTTCAAAAGGGGTGGACTAATACCCAGTGATTGTTATATATGTTTTTTTCACTCTTTTTTTTTCAGAGCTGGGGACCGAACCCAGGGCCTTGCGCTTGCTAGGCAAGTGCTCTACCACTGAGCTAAATCCCCAACCCCATTATATATGTTTAATAATAATGGGAAAAGCATATTAATAGCAGGAATTTTTCCTAAAATGAATTCTCCTTGGCCTTGCCTATAAGAGTAAATCTGTGCCAGATTATACTATAATCTAAGGCAGACCATCTCAGGAAGATCACCTGCTGGTTATTAGCTTGTCCGATTATGGCTCCTGACAGCTTCTGACTAAGGAACTCATTTCATAGCCAGAGACATTCGACAGTAGGCCCATGATCATGGAATCCACTGGTATTACCATGTTTCCCATTATCCTGGACCAGCTGGCCTGATAGAAAGATGGAATGGCTTTTTGAAAACACAGTTACAGGGCCAATTAGGAGGCAGCAGCCTGGAGGGCTGCCTGCTTCTTCAGAAGGCAGTGTATGCTTTGAATCAGCATCCGATATATGGTATAGTTTCTCCTATAGCCAGGATCCATGGGCTCAGGAATCAGGGGTGGAAAAGGAAATATTTCCACTCACTATCACTCCTAATGACCCACTATGAAATTTTTTGTGTCCTGTACTCACAACCCTAAGTTCTGTTGGCCTAGAAGTTTTGGATCCAGAGGAAGAAGTGCTCCTTCCAGGAACTACGACAAACATTCCATTGAACTGGAAGCTCAGACTTCCCTCTGGTCATTTTGGGATTCTGATGCCCTAAAACCAACTGGTTAAGATAGCCAGAAGCTGGAAAGAACCCAGATTCCCTTCAACAGAGGAATGGATTAAAAAAAACGTGGTATATCTACACAATGGAGTAGTACTCAGCTATCGAAAACAACGACTTCATGAAATTCATAGGCAAACTAGAAAATATCATCCTGAGTGAGGTTACTCAATCACAGAAAACACACTTGGTATGAACTCATTGATAAGTGGATATTAGCCAAAAAGCTCAAATTACCCAAGATGCAATCCACAGACCACAGGAAGCTCAAGAAGGATGACCAAAACGCAAATGCTCCCACTCCTTCTTAAAAGGAGGGAAATATCCATAGTAGGGGATATGGAAGCAAAGTTTAGAGCAGGGACTCGAGGAATGGCCATTCAGAGCCTGACCCACATGTGGCCCATATATACAGCCACCAAAACTAGATAAGATTAATGAAGAAAAAAAATGCATGCTGAAAGGGACTGGATATAGAGACACATCCAGAACATGTCTAATACAGAGATCAATGCTACCAGCAAACCATTGAACTGAGAATAGGACCCCCTGGGGGGAATTAGAGGAAGTATTGAAAGAGTTGAAGGAGCTTGCAACCCCATAAAAACAACAATGCCAACCAACCAGAGCTTCCAGGGACTAAACCACTACTGAAAGACTATACATGGACTGACCCAGGGCTCCAACTGCATATGTGGCAGAGAATAACCTTGTTGGGGCATCAGTGGAAGGGAAAGCCCTTGGTCTTGCCAAGGTTGGACCCCCAGTGCAGGGGAATATGGGGAGGGGATAAAGGGGATGTATAGGGGGAATACCCATATGGGGGAGGAGGAGGGGAGTTTATGGGTGCTTATGGACAGGAAACGGGAAGGGGGAAAACCTTTGAAATGTAAGTAAAGAAATATATCTAATAAAAAATTTTAAAAAAAGAAAGAAAATAACAACAGTATTAGGAGGGGTGATAGATCTAGATTATCAGGAGGAAATTAGATTGCCTCTCCACAGTGAATATAAGAAGGATTGATTATGTCTAGATTGCAGGAGATCCTTTAGGGTGTCCCTTGGTGCTCCCATGTCCTGTGATTAAAGTCAATGGGAAACTACAACAGCCTAATCCAAGCAGAATGCCAAAGGGCACCCATCAGGAAGAAAGATATGGGTCGCTCCTTCAGGAAAAGAGCCAAGACCTGCTGAGTTGCTTGCAGAGGGTAGAGGAGATACAGATGGGTAGTAAAGGAAGGTAGTTGTAAATACTATTTAAGGCATGAGACCAGATGCAGAAATGAGGATTATAAATTATATGAATGCTTCTGTTTTATTTTGTTAAGAACACATTTGTAGACAAGGTGGAGCCCAGTATGCTTACTGGTCCCAGTCCTGTCCCCTCTACTCCAGCACACGTGACCTCTGCCTTTGCTAACTCGCACCATGGCCCAGCCGGTGCCTCGGCTGTCTATTCCCACCGCGCTGGCCTTCGCTCTTCCTGGGGAAATGGTGGCCTCCGTGGGGGTCCAGATGGCATCAGCACCTGCTGCCCCTTCAGGACAATCCCCTGTGGCAGTATCTGCTGAGCTGCTCCATGAGGGAACACCCAGCGCTGCGGAGCCTGCGACTGCTGACCCTGGAGCAGCCGCAGGGGGATTCCATGATGACCTGTGAACAGGCCCAACTTCTGGTCAACCTGGCGCGGCTCATCAAAGCCAAGAAAGCTCTGGATCTGGGTACTTTCACGGGCTACCTCGGCCCTGGCCCTAGCCTTGGCGCTTCCCGAGGCTGGCCGCGTGGTGACCTGCGAGGTGGACGCAGAGCCCCCGAAGCTGGAAGGGCCCCTGTGGAAGCAGACAGAAGTGGAGCAGAAGATCGAACTTCGGCTGCAGCCCGCCCTGCAGACTTTGGATGAGTTCCTGGCGGGCAGGCGAGGCGACATAGCAGTGGTGGACGCAGACAAGCCTACTACGAGCACTGTCTGCAACTCCTACGCCCGGGAGGAGTTCTGACTCATTCCATGCTCATACTGGGTCCAGGTACTCTGTCTGTAGTAGAAGAGAAAGAGGTCCAAACACTGGCCTCTGCTGGTGCTTTGGTTTGGTTTAATTGTTTGTTTGATTTTGGGGACAGAGTATCACTATGTTGCCCAGACTAGCTTTTATTTTGCTGTCCTCTTGCCTCTACCCACCTTCCTCTGGCTGGCTCTCTTGGCACGCACCAATTCCCCTGGGTCCTTCTTCTTGCTCACTCTTATCTGTGACCTTAGCCCCGGAAACAGCATTGCTGCGTCAGCTCACGCTGCCCAGATGACAACTCCGAATGTCACAGTACATCCTTGTCTTTTCCCATCTTCTCTTTCTCTTCTCTTTCTGTATTTTCCTGTCTAGGCAGATGACAACCTCTTCCCTCTAACAGCAGCCTTTTGGGCGGGTACAGTTGTGAAACAATGTAGGTCTCTTTCCCTCTTTACTCAGAAAAAAACTAATGTCTTTTGTGGTCAAAAGAAAATTAGTAGCAGCTGAAAGTGGAATTTTAATGACACTAAAACCTAATTGTTATGCAGCTTTAACTTAAAGCCCTACCTCTTCTCCGCGAGCCTCCATTAATTCATCAGCTAAATAATGTGGTTGCTCCTAAAGCCTCTGACATCGAATTCTCTGCCTGTGCAGCTTTATTGCCACGCTGAAGAATACTTCGTCTTCTTTACTCTCATTTTTAAAAACAAGCATAATGAAAATATAAAATATCGTGTAGGATTTATCTAAGACGACGTGGCAGCTTCTTTGAGAAATGGACCGATGGGTAGCTGTGAATCAAACTCGGAGGTCATCTCTTTCCCTTTAAATCATTATTTGGATAAGGAGGAGCCGATTGGTCAGGAATATGATCTCTATGTTTTATTTTATTTTATTACTTATTCACTTCACATCCTGATCACTGCCCTCTCCCAGTCAGCCCCCCACCATCCTTCCTCTCACCACCCCTCCACTTCTCCTCTGATCCAGTGGGCCCCTCCCCCAATATCCTACCCCCTTCATCTCTGTATTTTAAACTGTGATCATATCTATTTTTTTTTAAGAGAGTGAATACTTTTTGAAACGCCAAAGGATTAGGAATTATTCATGTTAACTTTGGAAGAGGTTAGGCTTACAAAATATTCCACACGTAGTGGATTTCCGCCTATGATTGTTAATTCTGGTTGTCAGCTTGATTGGATTAGAAGTGCCTACTGCATTGAGAAGCCACATCTCAGGGCTGGAGAGATGGCTGAGTGGTTAAGAGCATGCACCACTCTTTTAGGGAATCTGAGCTCAGTTCCAAGCATCCGGATGGTAGCTTACAAACATCTATAACTCTAGTCCCAGGAGATCTGATGACTCTTCTGGCCTCTACAGGCTACACACATGTGGGGCACAGTCAAACATGGAGGCAGAAACACTGTACAAAAAACATTTAAAAGACGTAAAGGTTAATTTTGTGTTTTGTTTGTTTAAAACCAAGCTACGGCTTCGGGTGTGCCCGTGAGAGAGTTTCCAGAGATTTACTGACGGGGTAAGACCTGCCTTACATGTCCCTGCACCGTGGAATCTTCTACTGACATTCTTTTCTACCAGGATGTCCTGTAAACCGTCAGACAGTGAGCCAAGACAAATCCTTCTCCTCTAGAGCTGCTTTTGTCAAACATTTGATGACTTCAGCAAGAAAAGTAACCGGTAAACAGTCAGAGGTCTGGATTCGGCCATGAGCATTTTGGTAGCTGCTGCTGGGCTGCGGTGAGGGTGGAAGCCGGCATATATCATCTGCCTGATTCAGCAATGAGGGGAGCTCCTAGGCCCAGCAGGTGCTACAACTCTTGTCTACAAGTGTGCTAACAGGACCCAATCAGGAGCCACCCCTGTGATATAAGGTTCCGAATGTGGCCTATACAATAATGTAATTCAAGTGTTGTTAGACGAACTTAGTCACTCAGCCAACAACTGAGGTGGGCTCAGGTGTGAATGGGGTTTGCCCAACTAGTCAGTTCACATGCCTAGGAGGAAAGTGAACCAGGAGATGACACGTCCCTTTGAGAAGAAGACTAAAGGAGCAAGACGAAAGGAAACAGTCAGGCAGTCCCAGATGGATGCCACCTTTCCCTGTGATTTCTGATGTGGGAGGTTCAGAGGTTCTTACACTCACAGATAAGTGCTAGGAGAGCCTGGTGTTGACCCCTCAAACTGAGAGAAGGATAACCTTCTATCCGCACACACCCCAGCCTCCCCCAGAACTACGTTTTGAGCTTGTCAATCTACAGAACCCATCTTTATGTCACATGTACTTTACAAAGAGTTTTGATGTAGTCACATCTCAAGTTTTGTTGTATACACTGGATTGAGTTAATTATCACCAGGAAAAATTTAACCAAATTGTGCTGTGCTTAAACTTGCCTAAAACAAACTACTTGGAGTTAGACCCTCAAAGTTTGAACCAACACTGGCTACTTAGCTGTGTTGAACCAAATTACCTTCTTGTCTCTCTGGTCATTACTCTGCTGGTCATGGTGGTCTCAGGGACACTAACATTCTGATATGTCATAAAATGTAATCCAGCTATGGGTTTGCCTCTTATGCCCAAGTTGCATACATCTTTCTGTGCCCACGTGGTATATAAACAACAGTTAAAAGCAGAACCAGGATGAGGGCATGCTGGGTAAGTGCTGTCCTTGGCAGCTACCTTCTAGCCTGATGCTTAACTCCCAGGAAACTTACATGTTAGTTTTTAACTGTTTTAGATCTCTGATCGTATAAATTCTTACTAGTCAGCTTTTAATAAGTCCCTTAATCAGAGATCACCAGGGCTCTCGCCCTTTCATTTTATGTTTTCCCTCTGAAATCTTTACGAGGAAAAACATTAGATACTCACATGGAGATGGCTTTAAGAAACACAGTACAATAAGAAAAGAACAGTGGCATTTCTCATTCCTTCACTTCTCCATTGGTACTGAAAGACCCCCGAAGTGGGGAGGCCCTCACTCAAGTCTCGGGATGACGTGACCCCCCCCAAAAACCCACGAGAGACTGATCTTGATGCAATCAACAAGAGGTTTATTGATAGGGACGACAGAAACCAGTGCACTGGGGTCGAGACTCGTATCCCACGCAGGGGTAGAGGAGTTCAACCTCGAATTTTTGGGAGAAGGGGTATTTAAAGGAAAAACCATACCGAATCACAAGGAAGAACCTCCTGTTTCTCATGATTTTTCTTTAAGATTTTAATCTAACTTTATGGTTAACCAGTTCCTGCTATTATGGTCAGCTGCTATTATGGTTAGCTGCTGTTATGGTTAGCTAGTTTCTGGAACAAAGTGGCTGAACCAGCTGGTGCAATTACTCTTTCTGTGATCAGCTAGTTTCTGGAACAGGCAGTTTCAGGGCCCACTTTTGGCTTCAACTTTTGTCTAGGGGGCAATTTTAAACTTTTTCCTTTCAGTACTTCCTCCCCCAAGCAAAGAAATAAAAGTAAGAGACAGAAAGAGAGAGAGAACAAGAAAAGAAAGGATAAAGAAAGAAAATGGGATGACAGGATGGCTGGGCTCTGAATTTGATCCCCAGGACCCAGGTGTGGACCAAGAGAACAGACTCACACAGACTGTCCTCTGACCTCCACACTGTGACACACACACACACACACACACACACACACACACACACACACACATGCATGGATACACATGCACACACAGTGCTTGCATAGATAAGTAGTAAATAAACAAACAAATAAATGTAGAAGAATAAGAGGAAGAGGAGGAATGGAGGGGCAGGGAGGGGAGAGAAATGACTCCTGGCTTCTGTCACTAAACCTGCAACTTCAAAACAGGATGTCAAGTATCAAGGCGACTATCTCTTCGGACCAATTATTTCCACTGACTCCATTAAAATAACATTCCTACCTGGACCCAGCAGGAAACATTAGACTCACTCAGAATTCTATAGAGAATTTAACTACTAAGAAGGAAAGGTCGAGGCCAAGGTTACTGATAAACATTGTTTTAAAAGCTTCTGTATCTTTTTAATAAATGGTGCTGGCAAGTTTGGAATGCCCACACACAGAAGAATGAAAGTGGACCCCTACCTCACACTAAATATAAAAATCAGTTCATAGTGAACGAAGACTTAAACATATGACCTGAAACAAACAAACAAAAAACTACTAGAAGAAAACACAGGAGACAAATGCTTGACATCCAATTGTTCTTGACAACCAATTTTCAAATTGACACAAAAAGCAGACAACAAAAGCAAAGAGAGACAAGCCATGGTACATCACTAAACGCTTCCACACATAAAAGGAAAGGATAGAGTGAGTGGGAGAACGTCTTTACAAACCATGTGTCTCCTAATGGGAGCTTTTAGTTATGTTTCTGCTGCTGTGATAAGACACCACAACCAAAGTCAATTTATAGGAAGAAGGGTTTGTTTGGGCTTCAGGTTTCAGAGGCAAGACCGAAATGGTAGACAATGAGTGGTGGAAGGTGGTCAAAGCAGGAAGCTGGCTAATAACATTTCCTCAGCACACCAGGAAAACAAAGAGAGAGAGAGAGAGAGAGAGAGAGAGAGAGAGAGAGAGAGAGAGAGAGAGAGGACAAGATTATAAACCTTCAACACCCCCTCCCTAAACCTTCAACACCCCCTAGACACACACACACACACACACACACACACACACACACACCCCACACACATACACACACACACACACACACACACACACACTACTCCATGGCACATTCCCCCTTCACCAAGGCCATACTCTTAAAGGGTATCTACATTTCCAAACAGTTTCACCAACTGTGGACCAACAAGACATACAGAAAAGTGCCCACCATTACCTGTCACGAGGAAACAAACACTGGCAGACTTGTGGAGGTCTGCTTAGTCTTGAGTAAGAATGCAAACTGCTACAGTCTCGTGCAAAGCAGACTGGTCTCTTGTGTGAAAACTAATAATAAAGATAACATGTGCTAAGAGTGAGTAAAGAGTATGTGACGTAGACATACGTACAAACAGCCAGAGAAACCTGCCATTTGCAGGTATCAGGTGAAACTGGGGTAGGTGACTAGGCCAGCCATCGAAAGGCAACAATGCACAATCTCATAAGTCAGCTTTCAAGAAGTCAAATTAAACTAACAGAGCAAATGGCATCTTTTAAGGGCTTTGGGGAGAGGCCAAAAGAGAGATGTGGGTCATAGGATATAGTTTCAGGACAGATGAATGAGTTGTAACATTTTGACATATACTGTGGCAATCATAGCTAACGAAACAAAACTGTATTGCATATTCAAATGTGCAATTTAAGAGGGTAGAGCTTAGTTACACACACACACACACACACACACACACACAGAATGGCAAGGACAGAGACAGGAGGGGAGGGATGAAGGACACAGTGGATTATTAATAAGCTGTGGTGAGCATTTCATAGTGTACACTTCCACTGACTATGAAAATCTGTAGCTGAGCCATATACGTAATCGTCAGTTATGTAAGCATGAAGCTGCAAATTCTAAAGAAAAACACAATGAAGCTTTATGGCATTGAACTTGGCAATTACTGCTTAAATATGACATTAAAAGCGCAGGTAACAAAGGAACAGTACGTAAAGTAGATGAAGGAGGTACCACCGTTCCCACAAACGCTAGACCACCTTAAAAGAGCTTACTAATGTGTTAAAAACAAAACCCACGGACTAAGAGAAAGTGCTTGCAAATTATAGATCTGGTAAGAGTTAGTATACAAAATATATAAAGAACTCCTACAACTGCAAGAAAAGCCAAATTTAAAACTGGAAAGGATTTGAATAGACACTTTGCCAAAGAAGATATGTAAGTGGCCAATAAACACTTAAAATATTGTGTGTCAGTAATCATTAAAGAAATTAGATCAAAGTCATAATTTGATACAACCCCATGCTCACTAGGGTTGCTACAAGCAAAATATAATACATTTTGGAGACTATGGTTTTAAAAAATAGAAAGCTCAGTGCTGGAGAGATGGATCAGTGGCTAAGAGTACTTGCTGATCTTGCAAAACAAAACAAAAAACAAAAAAAACCATGTTCAATTCCCAACATCCACACTGGACTCACAACTGTCCAAAACTCAAGCTCGAGGAAATCTGGTGCCCTCTTCTGAACTCCAGATACACGTGTGCTGTGGAGACAAGTGTGCTGTGTGAGCAGAACATTCTTATGCATAAAATAAATAAGTTTTAAAAATTGAAAATCTTGATTAGTTTGGTTGGGAATGCAGAATAGGGCAGCCACTATGGAAATTTTATAGTGTGCTTGTGCGTACATGTGACATGTATATACATACCTATACACACATGTAATTAGCAATTACACTTCTGAGTTTATGCTCCAAAGCACTGGAAGCAGGGTCTTGAAGAGATCCTGGCAAACCCACGTTCAAAGCACTACTTTTCTAGTACTCTACTATTTGGCCAGCATGTAGAAGTGATCTGAGGCAGTTTGATTGAGAAGTGTTCCCTAAGGGCTCGTGGATGGAACCCTCAGTCCCCACTTGGTGATTCTAATGGGAGAAGACTGAGTACTCTAGCCTTACAGGAGGGGTGGGCTTTGAGATTAAAAGCCTCACACCACGTCCAGTTCACACTCTCTGCTTCCGTGCTTAAAAGTTGAGAGTGTGAGCTCCCTGCTCCCTGCTGTTCACACTGCATCTACACACAGTCAGGAAGTGGATAGAGACGAATGGTTGTGCTTAGTTCTCCTCCTTTTTAATCAGTCCAGGATCCCAGCCACAGAATGGTGACCTGTGGATCTTCCCACCCCACTTGGATAAGCGCTCACAGACACACCCAGAGGACGGCCTTATTAGTGAGTCTAGATCCTGTCAAGTTGATCAACCATCACATTACCTAAATTCCTGGAGACAGAAAGCACAATGAAGGCAATTGGAACATGTCACTTAATTGGTCCAGAGCTTTCGGCTTGGGAAGGTGAGAAAATTCAAGAGACGGGGGCTCCTGATGCACATCAGAGCAAATGCATGTATGTCCCTGAAGTGCACACTTAAAGATGCTCAAATGATATACCCCACACTTTTAAAAAAGCACGTTGTGAAGAGCTACTTAGTAGAGAAGGAGGTAAAATCCAATTTTTCCAAAAATGATTTTTATTCAGAGCTTTGAAGATGCCGTAAATTACTTCCTGGATAAGTTCAGTCACAGTGGACTCTTGAGTACCTTTATTTGGTCAGGAACAAAAATCAAACCATGCCAAGGAGAGCTGCCGGAGGCAGTGTCAATAATTAATGAACTTTGAAAAATACCCTAAGCCTCTAGTTATTTATAACGAAAATATTATGCATACACAGAGCTTTTTGTGTCTGCAAATCTCTTTATAAATCAGATAAATAATTCAAACACAATTTTTCCACTTGGGTATCTAAGGGCAGTGACGGGCCAAGGCCAGGTTTCTTTCTTATTCTGATGGTTGTGGGATTAGTTCTCCAGAAATGTACGCTGGCAATGCAACGTCTTATGACTCACCAAAGACCCCTTGGCACAGCTCACGGTCAAGCTTCCCCGCACAGCATCCATTTTCTCTTTGAAATTCTAATGTGTAACTTGAAGATGCTGACTGGAGTCTGTTGTACTTTCCCACACAAGAACGGGTCCTTTAAGATTTATTTTTATTTTTGTGTCTGCGTCTGTTTGACAGTTTGCCATGCAGATGCTTGGGGAAACCAGAAGAGGATGTTGGGTCCTCTGGAGCTGGAGTGAAAAGGGGGTTGTGAGTTCTCTAGCATGGGTTCTGAGAACCGAACTTACATCCTCAGGTAGAACCATAAGCACTCTTAACGGCACTCCAGTCTAAGCTTGGTTTTTGTGATGGTTTGTATATGCTTGGCCCAGGGAGTGGCACTATTAGGAGGTGTGGCCTTGTTGGAGTAGGTGTGTCACTGTAGGCATGGGCTTAAAACCCTCACCCTAGCTGCCTGGAAGTCAGTCTTCTGCTAGCAGCCTTCAGATGAAGATGTAGAACTCTCAGCTCCTCCTGCACCATGCCTGCCTAGACACTGCCATGTTCCCACCTTGATGATGATGGCCTGAACCTCTGAACCTGTAAGGCAGTCCCAATTAAATGTTGTCCTTATAAGAGCTGCCTTGGTCATGGTGTCTGTTCACAGCAGAAAAACCCTAACTAAGACAGTTTTTTATCATTATTAGTTCTGTGTGTATCCTTCCTATGATGGGAATATTAAATGTTCTCCCCACGGCTCATGCTTGGTCCTGAAATACTGGCAAGAGTTGGGGATGCTCTGGTAGTTTTAATAGGTGAGACTTAGCAGGATGAAGTAGATCATTAGGGATAATTTCTCTCTCTCTCTTTTTTTTACGGTCTCTTGTTCCTGGCCCCTTTCTCTTACTCTTTTCCCCATTTTGGCTCTTCTCTACCACACACACTTGCCACCATTACATTCCTGCCACCATGTGCATGGGGCCAACCAATCAGGGACCCAGTTCTCTGCAAACATAAACCAAAGTATGTAATTCTTCCTCCAAATTGTTTCTCTCACATACTTCAGTCATAATGATGACAACAGTCACTGATGCGGTCTTCGGCTTTTTAATATTTATAGTAGTTTGCATCTTTAAGAAGGTAGAAATGTTGTGCAGACTGTGGTGCATGAAATGGTGGAGTGACCTAGCAGAACATGCATGAGAGTAACTGCTAGGCAAGGGGGCCGCTAAGGCAGCAGCAATGACGTCAGGTTCTTTCCCTTCAGCCATTTACATAGAAAATTACCCCCAGTTTCACTTGCTAGAATAGTTAATATTTTTAGCAAGACCATGGGGTGCACAGCTATCTGGTTAAGTATTTTCTGTGTGTCCCTGTGAGGGTGTTACAGGCTGAGATGAACTTACAGATTGATAGGCTGTACAAGTCTCCTTCAATGAGAGGGCTTGCTCAACCCCGAATGGGTCAAAAGGCCTGAGTAGGAGGGAATTTCTCCTACTGCCTACTTGAGCTGGGATCTTGGTTTGTCCCTGTCCTTAAGTTTACAGAATAGCAATCCCGGTCCCCAGGTTTTCAGGTACTCCCAAGGGTTTCATCTGCCCCGGGACCTTCAGATCGTTGCCTGTAGGTTATGAGCAATTTAGGCTTCATAGCTGCATGAGCTAATTTATTATTTTACCTATTAATGTACTTACATATTTATATCTCTGTGTGTATGTGTGTGCAAGTGTGAGTGTGACAACCCTATCGCCCGTTCTGTTTTTCTGAAGAGCCCCAACTACCAATTCATTCACTTGGGAAGATCTACAGCTTCTCTTTTGGAATTGAGATCAGCAAAGATTGATTAAGTAAGGGAGATGGTGCCGTTAGTTAGTTAGCTAGTTAGTTAGTTAGTTGTTAGTTGTTAGTTAGTTAGTTAGTTAGAGTTAACTAACTATAGTTAGCTCTGTGTGTATCCTTCTTATGGTGGGAATATTAAATGTCCTCCTCATGGCTCATGCTTTGAATGCTTGGTCCTGAAGTACTGGCAAGATTTGGGGGTGCTCTGGTAATTTTCATAGCTGAGACTGTGTGTTAGAATAAAGCATTGAAGCAGAGGTACCTTTGGTGGGCCAGGGTCAAGAAATCACACCATGCAACAGAACTAGTGCGAGAGCTTTATTGAAGGTGGAGGGAGAGCAAAAGGCCATCTTGCGATGGGGGAGGGGAGGTCAGAGGTAGGGACAGAGAAAATGGACAAGACAGGGGAAAAGAGACAAAGAGAGACCAAGACCAGACACAGAGAGAATGATAATGAAGAAGACAGAGAACGAGGGGGAGGGAAGGAGAGATAGATAGATAGATAGATAGATAGATAGATAGATAGAGAGAGAGAGAGAGAGAGAGAGCGCTGGGGTGGCTGGGGCCTTTCATGCTCTGCACTTGGCACACCTAGTGCACCTGGGGGCAGGTGATGACATAGCTGTTGCTGCTGGGTCCCTGAGGGCAGGCCAGTGGAAATGCCTGCTTGCTAACAATATCAAAGGCTAATATGAAATTAGTCACTGGTGAGACTCGGGAAATAAAGATTTTAACTTCCATCTGTTGGAAGGGACAGAAGCTCTGTTTGTATAAGGTACTTTCTGCTACCTTTCAAAACGCCAGAGGGCAGTGGCTTACAACCACATGTACTTCACCACCAGTCTTCGAATTGTCTGGAAAGTTCTTTTGGGTCCTTTTGATCCATAAATCGGAATCAGCAGGCAAGTCTTTGGGTACCAGATGGTCTACACTGCCCACATTGGTGTACCATCCACTGATGGCTGTGACCACAGGGCCTACTGGGACCAGTGTTTCTTGCTATCCAGTAACTATCCTGAGTGCTTTTCACAGGAGATTCACAGAATCTCCAGTAGCAACAGGAAGGAGCAGCCTTTTGGCCAAGAATGCCCAAATCTCTGCTGGTGCCATATTGACTACAGGTCTGTTGTAAATGGCTGGACCAAGCTCAGAGCCCAACACCACCATGGCAGGCAACATGGCAGCAAGCACCAGGCTTAGTGCTGCTAAGGTGGAGAGCTCACGTCTTGAGCCACTATCAAGAGTCAGAGAAAGCAAACTGAGAATGGCAACGATCTTTTGAAACCTCAAAGTTCAACCTGAGTGATTCACTTCCCCCAGCAAGGCCAGACCTCCTAAACCTACCAAAACAGGCCCACCGACTGGGGACAAAGTGTCCAAATGCCAGAACCTATGCGGAATATGTTCATTCAAACCATCACGGGGTGGGGGGCATCCCTGATTCTCTATCACTTAGCAGCCATTGATCTGCCTGTAGCTCTTCATCTAGGAGTAGGTCTTGTGAGACTTCCCCATTCACATCGCTTGTGGCATTTAGATAGAGAGGTGTGTGTGTAAAACAACAAAATAATTACAGAAGAGGAGGTCATGAATTTGAAAAGAAGTGGGAAGGCCCTGGGAGGAACCGGAGGAGGAAAAGGGAGGGGTAGAAATAACGTGAATAAAATACTCGTGTATAAAATTTCAAAATAAAATCTTTAAAATGCTAAAAACAAATTAAAAACTACAATAACACCATCTCCAAATACTTTTGAGTGTTCCAATCTCAACATACTCAAGAAGTACCATTTTTCCCAATATAAAATGAAGGCGGGGTGGAGTGAGGTGGGGAGGGGTGGGGCAGAATGTGGAGATACACATCCTTTGCCTTGGTCGAGGATTACATTCTTGGGCTGGTTCTCTTTCTAAATCTAGGCAGCAGAGGACCCAAATTGCCTTCTCTCCGCTTTCAACAAAGTAAGGTCTTACGGAGAGATCTAAAGCTGGCTCTGGACAGAGAAAGCTACCAGCTGCACTTTGGAAATGAGGGGAAGACTTAATAGCACTAAGGAAAAGCCAACAAGCAGCCACAGCCAGGATTGGTAAACATAGGGGGAACTGTACTCTCTGCCAACAGCTTCCTGCCCTTGTGTCTCCTTGAGGGACTTATGAGGACTCCGTTCTGAACCCTATTCTATTTCCTTGGCCTAGCCCACTCCACTTCCCTGGCTTTGGCATCATACACACACAAATGCATGAACGCATGCGCGCATATACGCACGCACGCACGCACGCACGCACGCACGCACGGCTAGTCTTTTCACAGTCCTGGTTTACAGGAAGCTATGGAAACATGGATGCAGTTACCAACTGTTTTATACTACCTGGAAGAATTTCAACAAAGCATACCCTTTCCTCACATCCTACCCTCTTTTTAACGTTGTTCCCCTTATCTGGTACCTTAGGGCTGCTATTGGTGTGGTAAAACCAAAGACAAGTTGGAGAGAAAAGGTTTTATTTCAGCTTTTAGTTCATGCTCCATAGATGAAGGAAGTCAGGGCAGGTACTCAAGGCAAGCAACCAAGAGACAGGACCAGAAGCAGAAGCCATAGAGGAAAGTAGGTTACTGGTTAGCTCAGCTCGCATAAGGAATTCAGGACCACTTGCCCAGGGGCGGCACCCTTCCGAATGAGATGGGTCCTCTCACATCAATCATTACAATACCCCTGTGGGCCAATCTTACTGAAGCTTTTCCAGAAATGGCTAGTCTTGTGTCAAGTTGACAAAAGATAGCCCGAACACCTGGTAAAACAACTTCATTTATAAAGACAGAAACCTTCCATTTTGGTGTGCAGAATTCTAAAATAAGATACCACATTTCCAACTTGGCAGGCACATCAGTGAGAAGACAAGACCAAAGCTGAGCACGGAGCAGTCCAAACTCAGGCGGTCTGAGGAACATCACAGTGCCTGGAGGGCCATTGATTAGCTCTGTAAAAGGTTGGTTTTCAGATAGACTTTTTGGTTCCTTCAGGGTCTAGTGTGTTCTGAGGCCAGGAGAAAGAGTGATTCTCTTAGTAGATTCATTATTCATACTGAAGAACCTTGACTGGTATGTTTGTTTCTGTAAAGATTTATTTCTTTTATGCATGTGAGTACACTGTAGCTATCTTCAGACACACCAGAAGAGGGCATCAGATCCCATTAGACATGGTTGTGAGCCACTATGTGGTTACTGGGAATTGAACTCAGGACCTCTGGAAGAGCAGTCAGTGCTATTAACTGCTGAGCCATCTCTCCAGCCCCAACTGGTATATTTTTATGGTAAGTCTTTTGATAAAGTTTTATCTTGTTTCACTTTTTCTTCCTTCCTTCTTTCCTTCCTTCCTTCCATCCATCCTTCCTTCCTCCCTCCCTCCCTTTCTTCTTTTCCTTTTTCTTCCTTCGTTCCTTTCTTTTCAGTTGTAAAAGACTGAAGGCAGTGCTGCTCAGTCTACATCAGGTGTCTTGCACAGCCCCACCCCTCATCCTGCCTTAGGTCAACTGTTGACCTCCCTGGAGCCTCAGTGGCCACATGCTTTAAGTGAAGGTAAAGGTGGGTGTGGAGATGAGAAGACCAAACACACAGCCGTATCACATGCCAATGGCTAGGTCTTAATATGTTGTAGGGCATTAGCCAGTTTTGTCTCTGAAAGAAATATTAAATATCAGTCTTCTCTATCAGCTGCTATGCAACTATAAAACCTGTGTTTAGGACAAAGAATTCAGATCTTTTTATCTACCCCACCCAGTAAGACTTTTATGTAAATGTCTTAATAGCCCCAACCCAGTAAAACCTTTGTTTATACCAAGACCCTGCTAAGGTCTCAGGTTAAAGTCATCGGCTCCCTTCCGTCTTCATTTCTCTTGCTCTGATTTAAAAACAAAACAAAACAAAACAAAACAAACAAAAAAAACCTATCCAATCTTGAGAGCTTGAAGTCAGACTCCAGCCAATGGAAAAAGACAGTTGCCACCATCAAGTGGACTTCCAGTCTCTGTGCCCTCATTCTTTCTAAGTCGCCCTCCTGAACAGGAGTAACATTTTGCCTTGTTGAGATGCTTCCATTGGGTTATGTCTTTGGGACCCCAAAGTTATTTCTGGCAGTCTCCAACTTAGCAAACTTACTTTACAATTCCTTCTCATACAGATTCTGAACACGGCTGCCATCTTTAACAATCCCTCACGGATTGACCTGAGTAATTATTGATGTCATTTTAGGGGTGTGGGCAGTTTCTGCCACACTCTTTCCCATTTAGCTCTGGAGTAAACAACACAAAGACATCAGAATTCATTAACAAGCTATAAACCTAAGCTGAACAGGTTCTGAGACTGTGACAGCCCATCGAGGCTATATAACCGGATGAGTATCCCGCTACTTGCCAACTGAGGCTCGTTCTGTTTCCTGTGTGTCCTCAGGGTGAGCTTCTCTTGGCTGTGTGCTCTTGGTTCTTCCTGCCTACCTGAGACTTCCTACTCTATCTCAAGTTCTGCCTTCCTCTCTTGCTTCCCCAGTCTGGGCTTGAGCCTTTTCTTGTCCAACAGAGATTGAGGAGCACTCTTTACAGCACACCGGTTAATACAATGCCCACGTCCAGACCTAAACGTGACCTTGGGGCACAGAACTAGCGTCCATATACCCAGAGCACAGGACCAATTGAGACAAATAATCTCTTTGCTGTGTTTCACTCTAGTCTTTGTAGGACAAACATGTTTTTCAAATTTTGAAATTATTCTTTGACAGATCCTAACTCTACCATCAAACATTTTTTCTCAGTAGATTGCCGTTGGCAAAGTTCCCTCTGCTACAAATGCCGATTAAGTTATTGAAAACACACATACGGTTTGCATTTTTATAATCTCCACAAGGGGAGAGCAGTATAGTCTTCCGGGTTAGGCAGAGCCAGACCCTCAGGCAATGAGGTTGGAAAGAAATCCCTTGTCAGAATCGGTACCCACTAGAGAAAGAGATAAGGAGCAAGGCAGACCTCGAGGAGAGACACTTTCATTGCGCCCTTTCCAGTGATAAGCTGCAGCATAATGAAGGGAGGTAATTCTGAAAACTTTATGTCAGTTTTAATGGTCCCTCAAGCACTAAGAAAGATAATAGTCAATGGATGGTGTCCATAAGAATTATTTCTCCTTTTCCCCTGACAGCCATTGACAGGATCATTTTGTATTTGTAATGGCTGTCACCGAAGCATGGAGAAATGGCCCACTAAGGCCAGAGGATGAGGACAACTTCCCCGTCAGGATCTCTAGTGTCATCGCTATGGCGATAATAGTTACTACAGTTCTCGTTCTGCCTTTCTCTGGAGTGTTTACTTTATGGAACTTAAGGCTATAGGATTTGGGTTTCATAAAAATCGCACAAGCATGAAACCATGTTTTCTAATCCTGTAAGAAGTACAGTTGATAAAACTACTCAGCAGGATGAAAATAATTACCGATGCAGGTCACTTGACTAATACAATTATTTATGGAATACTAACAGCTCTTCAAAGGCGTTAAGATACACTACAATGTCAGTTCCGTTTGTTTTCCTTCTTTCTCCTCCCCTTTCCTTCCTTCCCTTCCCTTCCCCAATCCGCCCCTCCTCCTAGTTTTTTCTCCCCCAAGAACCAGACTTAGAGTTGAACAGGTATGTAAATTAACTGCAAATGAGCTCTCAAAGATCCTTTGCTAGTTTCTCTTCCACATTCAAAATGAAAGGAAAAGGAAAGGAGTCAGGTCTTCTCAATCATCAATGTCATGGCGTCATTTCCTTCCTCTGCGCTGTGCATAGTGTTAAATTTCATCTTTACTAGTTTTCCGATCAACAGAATTAGGGATGCCAAATCCTTCCAAATTTCGATGGTGTGAATGAAGCTAGATTGGAGATGCTTGGGTGAATGTTATCAAATGTGAGATGAACAAGGTTTAAGAAGGACAGGCAGCAGGAGACAAAGAAAGTGGGTGGAGAAAAGGAGTGAAAGATACAAGCAAAAAGGAATAAAACTAGCGAATGAACGTAAAGAGGAAAATAAAAGAAGCAGCAGAGGGCTGCAAAATTGAATGGCAGCAGAGACCTTGACAGACTGCGCAAGCACGGAAGCTTGGGACTACAGCCCCCAGAATTCCTTGCACGGCCGCGGGCCAAAGCGTCAGTCTCCTAGGCAACGTGTATAAACAAGATGGCGACCTTCGAGGGAAGTCCCTCGAGATGGAAAGGGACCCGTTTCCAGCGGAGTTTGGGTGCTTCTCGCGCTGTAGCCCAGGCGATACTGTCACTCACAGACAAAGAACCTCAGAAGCGATGGCCTACTTTTCCCATGGGACTGAGATCAAAAGGGACTTTCAGAAGCGCCTCCTCTTACCTCCTCCACCAGCTCATCCACCGCTCTCACGAGGCAGAAGTGGAGCAAGAAGAGCAGCAGGAGGAAGGAGAATCCGAAGAGTCAGAGGAGTCCGAAATGCAGAATTTGGAGGTGTGCCTCCCTCTCCCCCCAACTCCCCACCCCAGTCTCGGGCTCCCTCTAGCCGCCCAGCCTGGCTGCCTCAGTGACAGCTTGCTTCTGCAGTGCCCTGGTTTCAGTCCACTCCTTTCCGCCCAAAGGACAAGGGCTTTTCTTTGCTGCTTATTTCTTTTCCCCAAATTTCTGGCGTCCTTCCCTCCTGTCTTGGAGGAGGGGGAATAAACCCTCCAAATATTTACTTTCTTTTCATGGTTGGGTTTAATGCTTTCAAAATTATGCATTGACAAAATCATGCATTATTACAAAATAGGCAAGCATTGGTCTCCCCAAACTGAAGTACTTCTGCACTATTCCCAGTTATGGGCCATTCATCTTCTTCTTTCTTCCAGGGTGAAAAAAAATTTTTTTAAAAAAAAATCCAAATGCTCTGTTGAAGAAAAAATAACTTATATAAGTTTTATATGTTAGTTCTGCTACCGGTATTTAAGTGCTTCATTAAGCACTCACACTCTTTCTGGTTAAGAAGGGATTCATAGCATGATCAGAGAGAGCCAGCTCACCCTCAGTCAGGAGAGCGGTTGGCTTATGGGAGTGTTCCTAGCACTCTTAACTATTTTTCTACACAGCGTTCCTAGTTCTTACCTTTATATCGGGCTCCCCCCTCCCCACCTCTTCTCCTTCAGTGTATACATCTTTTCAGCTTCTTCACACATATGTCCTTTTCAAGCTACCTTTCTCCCTGATGTCAGACATGTTTTCTGGTCTTCTTTCTTATTCTTCCCCCGCCTCTGACCTTCCATTACTCCAGCCCCGTCCTCCTTTCCTTGGGCTCTTGTCTCTGATGCCCTTTTGTGCACTAGGAATATTTGGTCCGTTTTCCCACCTCATCCCTCATTTCCTTTTTCCTTTTCCACGTGGTCCTTCGTGCTAGTTCCATTATAATGCTGTTGAAGTTGGCTATAGCAATGTGCTGGCATTGGTGTTCTGACCTACACTCCCTGTACTGAGAAGCAGAGATGGGAAGATTATCGTGAATTAGAGGTTAGCCTGGTCTACATACCCAGTTCCTGATTAGCTGGAAATGTTGCTAGAACCACACAGTGAGAGCCTTAAAAAATAATGGTGATGACAATGATGATGGTGACAACAATGATGATGATAGTGAACTTGACCAGGAAGGCCGTTATTTATTTTATTCTTTGCTGGTTAATTTCGCTGCTTTCACCAGTGACTACCACAAACTGGCCGTGTTTGTGCTCCTTTCAAATGTTTGTGTGGTTTCCACCACCTTCCACCCCAGAGGAATTCACAAATGAACCACAAGCATAGTTTATGATTCTAATTAGCGCAGGCTCCTTAGATATGGGTTCATTAGTGCCATCATTAATCTGTCTTCAGGATGCCATTAACGCGCCGTAGAAGGGGGTCCACCCAACTGGCTACCCCTTTCTGGTTTGGAGAATATGTTGAGAAAAAAGTTTGTTTCGATACTGACTTTTCATGGTATTACGTTTTAAAGTGTGGAATGTACTGAGAAGTTGTAAAGTGTGGTTTATTTCTCGTATCTTACCCTGACTCCAAGTAATAATGTGGTGGCCACAGCAATACAGCTCCTTCAAACTACCGAAGCCCTAAGGGAAGCAGTTGAGACCAGCTGTTTGGAGCACAGCCTTTGGGATGAAAGGCTAGTGGTGGAGACATGGGCTAGCCTTTTGTTAGTACCAAGATTCTGTATAAGTCATTTAGCTTGTCTAGAACTCAAAATATGGGCTTGATGGTGCTCTCTGTCTCGTAAAATAACTGAATGATATCCTCTATGTAAAGTGCTTAGTGTACAGCCGGCAAGATGGCTTCTCATGTAAAGAGACTTGCTGCCAAACTACATGACCTGAGTTCAATCCCCTTGACCCACAGAGTGGAAGAAGAGACTGGACTCCCTAAAGTTGTCCTATGACCTCCACACATTTGCTGTGGTATGTGTACATGCATACAAACACATATGCAAATAAAAAGCATAGTAAAAAAATAAATACTTATCATAATAGAGTCTTGATACTAAAAACAGTAATTCAGACGTTTCTAATTGCTACCTGGAGCTTGTTAAGTGACTTTCGCCATATTGAACAAACATTTAGGGAACTATTGCTTGCTAGGAAGCACTCTTTGACTGTGTCTTGACTCAGAATTTGGTGTATGAAAGCCTCCCTTTGCCAGTATGGGTAACTCAGTGTGAGTCGCAATGCCTATCCGCTAGGACAGTTACAGACTTCTGATTTCACAAGAGACTACCTTAAAGTTTTCAGTAATATAGTATCTGCTAGGTAGAGTAGGCTCGCAGAAGTTACCGATGGAGTAAGTAGGGGATAGCAGCAGTTAAAATAGAAGGTGGAGATGTGGCCGTCATGAGCCCATCCTCTCATAGTGACCCACGAGCACGTCACAGCAAGCAGCACCTCAAGTTTCACGTACAGAGATAAGAGCAGCCGCACTCGGGAGTCATGCGTGGGGGCAGAACAAGCAGCTGGAACTGAGGTAGGCCCTGCGCTGTGCACGGTCACTCGCTTGACATCTTAAGCAGTTCTCTGAGGACCAGGTAAATTTAGAGAGGGTGCTGTGCATTCTAGCAATATCCACAGGGGAGCAGGGAGATTCTGGGCTAAGGGAGGGCTTGGAATATAAAACAGGCTAAAGATAAAACATCTAAGATGAGACCATCACTAACTGAGAGTCAGAGACGTGGGATGACGGGATGATCATGTCACCATCAGATACGAAGGACACTGGGGGATATTGGGTCATTGCAAAGGGAAGCAGGGACAGAGATTACTACGTATTAAGGAATTGGGTTTAGGAATCACATGGCTTCGAATCAGGGAAGAGGGATCACAGAGGTAGGAAACCGTGGAGTTCATAGCTCTAGGTCTGTGAAGTAGGCCTGAAAGAAAGGAAGGAAAGGGGAGGTGGGAAGGACCGAGAGCAGCAGGATAGGAAAACAGATACTTCTCTGATGTGAGGTGAAGAAGAGTGTGAGAAGGGACCAGTCCAGAGACGTAGGAGAAGAGCTACGGGAGTAACTGTATGATCGCACTTAGCCAGGGCAAGGAAATATCCAGAACTCAGAAGCGGGGGTCATGCCGTGGATAGATCAAATGGAAAGAGGTCTGAGAGGTTGACGTTCGGTTTGCCTATTGGAGGAAGAGTGTGACACCTCTTCTAGGAATCTTGAGGGCGAGGAGGTGCTTAGTGTGTGTAGCCTTGGCTTAGGGATCCGAGAGAATACTGACAGTTTTGCCCACCCTGTGTCTACAGCTATGGGGACAAATGGGCCTTCCAGAATAAGTAAGGAAACGGAGTCATGTGAGGTCACATGACCTCCGGAGCTCTAGGTGGAAAGTTTGGGAGAAAGGCAGGATCCCTCCACTGTTGCGGTAATTATTAAAAAATGGAATCTTTTTTTTTTTTTTTTTTGGTTCTTTTTTTCGGAGCTGGGGGCCGAACCCAGGGCCTTGCGCTTCCTAGGCAAGCGCTCTACCACTGAGCTAAATCCCCAGCCCCCTAAAAAATGGAATCTTTTATCCCGCGCTAGTGCCCACACTGTAGGGCTGCATGGTCCTAGTGTGGCACCTCTAGCTATCCTCCAGTCCCGGCAGTCTCTCGGGCCCCCATTGCTAGCTGCCCTCTCCTAGCGGCCTCTCTGTCAGCCGGGAACTCTGGTCCCAGCTACCTGGTAAAATCAGGACACTAGAGGTCCAGCAGTGGCTGGCCTATCGCTGCTCCCTGCCACGGACGCTGCCCACACTCCCAACAACCGCCCCCTGGTAGTTATAGTATAAACGCCCAGCAGCCCGTTAAAATCAAGACTCAATAAGCTGTAATTTAGCAATCAGATTTATATGTAAAATTCTCAACCCACAATACGTCCACGCAATAAACTCACAACCAATTGATAAAGATGTAAACCGCCCACCTAGGTAAGATAAATTGACCTATAGAAATCCATCCCTTAGGAAATATTCATGACTACCTGTGGCCATTTAAGGCCACACAGATCTGGGTCGTCCTTCTCTGCCTCCATCTTGGTTCTTTTCTTTCCTCTTCTCTCCCACCTTACAAAAACTTTGTCCCCGCCTTACTTTTTACTGTCCAATCATGGGCCTTGACCTAACGTGTGCCCGCCCTCCCCTGCACGTAGACATCAGCCTACACTCCACACTCCACCTCAATCCCGCTAGGTTTCACAGGGCATTTCACTTACCGGCAAGAATGCCATTTCCACTTGTGAGCAGTGTGGCAGGCATGGGACATTTGCACACAGCATGTGATGTGTTCCAGGCACCATGCCAAGGGCTTTCTATACATCGTTTCCTTAATTCTCCTTAAAGTATTAAAAATAAGGGATAGGAGAGGAACGATGGTCTTCCGAATGTCCTAGCTTCCATAGCAGGACCTCTGAGGTAAAGTGAGAATGAGCGTGTTGGCACAGACTAAGGATCTGGGCGTAGTGGCTTTTAATAGTGCATTCATCAGGGATCTCATAGGAAAAGATTTTTTAAAAACTTCTCTTACAGTTGTTTGTTTTTGTAGTGGTCCTCATCAGCTGCAAATCGAAGTTTTCTTTGTTGAGAGGTGAAGGCTACACTTCTCTGTGTGGGTTAATGGGCAGATGCTTATAGATGGCTGTCAGGGATTATACTGGGTTCTAGTGGTTGTAGATTCTTCTCCAATAACCGCAGTCTAACTAGCACTGAATAACTAGTTAGATTTCTAGTAGGAATCGGGGAGAGTCTGGAGAGACGGCTCGGTGGTAGAGAGCACTGGCTGCTTTTCCAGAGAACCCAGGATTGATTTCTAACACCCACACTGGGGCTCCACCTTATCTGTCCAGGGCATCCAAAGCCCTTTCTGACTTCCAAAGGCACCAGGGAAGTATGTGGTACACAGACATACCTGCAAACAAGACACCCATACAGGTAAAATTAAATAAGCAAACGAATCCTACAAGTACAGTACTGTGGCATGTGGAGAGATGGCTCAGTGGTTAAGAGCACTGACTGCTCTTCCAGAGGTCCTGAGTTCAATTCCCAGCAACCACACGGTGGCTCACAACCATCTGTAACGAATTTTGGTATATCTGAAGATAACTACAGTACACTCATATACATTGAATAAATAAAATATATATATTTTTTACAAAAAGAGCACTTGTTGCTCTTTCAGAGGACCCTGCTTTGGTTCCCAGAACTCAACTGGTGACTCAACAACCATCCACAACTCCAATTCCATGGGTTCCAACACCTTCTCTGTCCTCCTCAGGCACCGACCGAATGCATGTGGAGCATATACCTATCTATGTGCAGGCAAACACTCACGCGCATAAAATAAATAAATGTCAAAAAACTCTATTATAACCATTCATTCATGTGTGTGTCACACATGTGGAGGTCAGGCAGCAACTTGTAGACATTTGCTCTCTCCTGCCATGGGACTTCTGGTCCTCAAGCTTAGAGACAAGGGCCTCTACCGACTGAGTCAGTCATCCTGCCGATCCGGAAACAGTTTTGATGTGAGACTTGAGAGTTTTGCACACCATGCTGACAGGGGAAGGGGAGAGGGAATTTAGGCCGATTAAAGGGATGGGGGGACAAATGCTTTTATGGAAAGAGACACAGGCTCTTAGAACAGATGGGAAATATGAGAGCTTGTGACAAAGCTTGCCTCACTGTGGTGTTGGCCTCTCTTGGCTCCTGTGATAAGGGTCAATCTCCTCCAGTTGATGAAACTCCTGGGGAGGGGATTTATAACAATCGAGTTCCTTTTGAAGGATCTGCCTCTCTGTAGATAAAAGCCGTTCAGTGAAAGTCTCTCCTTGAGTTCGCTGGTTTTTCAAGCGCCTTCAGCCCCAAACAATCAATACACCAAACGCACGCAGCCTACTTTGGAGGGATGGTGTGTCTAGAAAGGCTTTGAAGAAAAACACTTTCTATTTATAGGTGGAGAAATGAGGCTCAGAGAAAGCTTGACCCTCCCCCAAGTCACATGACAGAGGATGTGGGGTTCAAATTGAGCCCTCCGTACCCCAGAGGACATGCACTACGTCCATGCAGGCAACATTCCCCGGGGACAGCCTCCTACAGCAACATGAGTCTATGTACTTAGGTCTTCAGGACCAACAACCCAAACAGCATTCTTGGCTCCAGAACTGGGGTTAATAAAGAACTAATGAACAGATGTTTTCTCCTCACAGGTAATATGCTAGCTCATCATGGTGGCTATGTCAGTGTGGCTGCCATGGTGACCATTTTCTGCCATCTTGCTGATGTCAGTGTCCGGGCTAGCCATTGCAGAGTTCAAGGCAGGAGAAGATGTGCAACATAGATTGGTGTGTTGTCTCTTCTGTCTGCCATCACTGGGGAACAGCCATGCCCACCCATTGACCAAGGGCAAGTTTCCTAATAGAGGTGACCCATTAAATCATCTTGTAACGGAGATGAATCTTACGGAACCAGCAACTAGGAAGTGAGCTGAGGACTTGATTTGCTCGGCAAGAACCAAATTTCAAGACATTATTGCCTTTGTCTGATGCAACCGTCTTTTGAGGTGCGGCAAGCAGCCCGGTGCAGGATCAAGGCAGGCTGAGATTTCATGCCAGCTCTGTCACATACTGCCATGTCATTTTGAGCGAGGAAACCTCTAAGCCTTGGTTACTTAAATTAGAGATAAGAATGCTACCCCAGGGCTGTCAGAAGGATTAGCAGTTTGATAGCAGAGCTCTCACACAGGGCCACTGACTCTGATGTTCCTATGGCCACTGTGTTCTCTCAGCATCGAACATCACATCACCTGAGAAGTCCACGGTGGTAAGTCATGACTTTAATGAGCATTTAACTAAGTATATATAGTCCGTACATGTCTACCGCACACACAGCCTTTTTTCTGGAAGCTTGCTGGAGCCTGCTGGTCAATCAGTGTGGGAACCACGACTGAGGGAGTGAGGGCGGCTATAGGAAAGGCAGAAAGAAGATGCAGGAGGCAGATATGGGAGGGCTGCTGGTCAATACCACACCAGTGAACGAGTGTATTTTCTCAGTGTCTTTCAAAGGCAGGCAACACAAAGCCAAGTCCAGAAAGATAAACAATGACTCAAATCCTTATGTGGTGAGTTTATGGTATACAGTATCTATGTCTGTCTAGGGCCTTTTCCTTCAGGCTAGGACAGTCTCTCAAAGACGTATGCGTAAGCGGAGGGACTTGTCAGGGTATAATGCACGTCTTAATTAAAAACAAAGACACATGTCAGCATACTCACTCCTTAATCACAAGCAGACGTCAGCCAAAGTTCACTGCGGAAGTGTTCCCCACAGAAGCTGAATAGGGCGAGGTAGACGGTTGCCTTTCTCATGCAGATTCTTTGTCCGCCCTTTGCTTTCTCTAGGATGAATATGATGGGGTCCTGAGAGAGGAGAATGTGGCCGACGCACTCGATGGATTGGGGTGGTCAGGCAGAGGCACGGAGCAGGTCTACCGCAACCTAAACCTATCCGTGAGTATGGCAGGATCATTGTGGGCTGGCGACATGGGCAGATGACCTTCCTCTTCTTTGGCACTCATGTGGTGGTAGCAAAACCGAGGGCCTCGTGTTTAATGGGGATGATTGTTGGGGGAGGTGCTGTGAATGGTAGACCTCAGAGAGCCTCGGCTGTCTGCTCCTGCACCTTCTTCTGTTTTCATTCTCTCCTGCCCTCCTTCGTCCTAAGTAGTCTATATTATAGTAATCAATGCCTTCTTCAGGAGGTTGAATCTGGATGTGTAAAACCAATCAAAAACGCTGTAAGAATTTTCGCTCTGATCAGGTCAAAGCTGAGCTAAACTCTATCTGAATCCCAGGGAGCCGAGTAATATTGATTTTTTTTTCCCCTGAAGTATGTCAAGAAGTAAGTAGCTTTGAGCTGTCTTTTATTTTCATAAAGATGCCTATCATTAAAGAAAAAAAATCTATTGTTATCTATCCATTTTCAAGATTTCAACCCTGGTCTGCGAGTAGCACAGAACCTTGGCTCCACTTTGACTGTCAGGGCTGCAAGAGCTGACACTTCAGCTTCTCTGCTGCTGCTCGTGGTCCTGGGAAAATAGTTAACTCTTTTTGCTTCCATTTAAAAAAAAAAAAAAAAAAAAAGGAGGGGTTGGTGCAATGGCTCATGGGTAAAGTGCTTGAGGTGTAAGTGTGAAGGCTGGAGTTGAGATCCCAGTCATGCCGGTGTGGCGGCCTTGTCCAGACGAAATCACGAGCTCTAGATTCAGTGAGATTTGCAGCTTCAATGTACAAGGGAGGAAGATACCTGATACGAGCATAGGCTGCTACCTGCTCACATGCGCGCACACACACACACACACACACACACACACACACACACACACACACACCCCTCTTACACACACGCACCCATACCTGTACAAATATACACTCTACATGTACTTAAAGAAAAGCACATTGGAATTTTACTGCCGCTTTCTGGTCTGGTTTGCCTCATTCCTGACTGAAAGGGTGCTCTGCCTCCGATTTGAACTAATAAAATACCCAAGGACTAATGAAGTGTCATCCCTGTGCTGGCTTCATAGTATGTCCTTCAGCTTCCGAAGGCCATAGTCTTCCATCCCCAGCAATCTCTAACCTTCTGTGGGCGTCCCAGGCACTCAGGTGTGACGTATGGGGAGCGCCCGGTACACACAGCACCGTGTAGGACATTGGGGTGATGTCATCCTAGCAGCCAGTATAGCCCTATGAAGGTCCATTTCAGCCAGTAGTCTGCTCATGTATGTAGTGCTATGCCTTAAGTTGATCTGCCAGAAAAAGCGATCCTTTGAATCTTATTTCAGCCAGAGGAATGGAGCTTAACTCATTTTGCTGCTGGCCTCCTTACTGTTGAGGTATTACACGTTAAATTACTTGGCCTCAAAAACCTCTCTTAAAGAATACACTTTCTGAAAAAAAAAAAAAGAATACACTTTCTGGTTCAGTATCTTACTTATGCTGTAAATGATGATGATGTATTATTATTATTCTTTATTTGACTCCTCTAATTACCAGCATACATATCTTCTCTCCTGCATTCTTAAAGGCACAGTAGAGCTCCACCCTTCCCTGTTTTCCTGGATGATGTACACAGTGCTAATTTGCCACTTGTAGCAACCATCATTCCTCCCCCACACACACATTCATGAGAGCTTGCTTTCAGATGACTCTGTCTTAGAGTCCTTCGTTTTTGTTTTGTTTTTGTTTTTTTGTTTTTTTTACTGCTTGTGACAGAATGACATAAACAGTGGTATAAGTCTTTATGCCACGGGATCAAATTCCCCTCCTCAGTCCACCTGAACTTGCTTTGGGTACCGTTTTCTGGTATGAATTTTGGATGGAGACTCAGCAGAGTCAGATGCTGCAGCTCCCCCAGGTGCTCTGTCACTCCAGGTGCTCTGTCACTCCAGGTGCTCTGTCACTCCAGGTGCTCTGTCACTCCAGGCTGGCACTCTGTGCTTCTGTTTGCTAGTGTGTTGTAAGTGATAGCCTCGTGGGGTGTGATGTCCCCTTAAAACTTCATTTAAGCTCCCAGCGCTTGCTTGCTTTTCCTTGGCTAGATGAAAATGTGGTCTTCATTGCTCTAGGTTTTATTTCAAACTCCGCCCTAACGGTTCTCATAAGCCGTTTATCTTTTCACGAGGTTTGTTCATACTGACACTAATTTCTTATGCTGATAAATTCTTTTTTAAATTTCTTTTTTTTTCTTATTTTTGAGGCAGGGTCTTATATGTAGACTTGGCTGGCCTCAGACTCACAGAGATCCACCTGTCTGCCTTAATTTAAAGCCTGTGCCACCACACCAGACATACTAGGATTTCCTCTGAAGGAATACTTTATTTTAGTGGGATCTGTAGTCCACTTTGGGATCCCATTGGTAGTAGGCCTTAGGTTTTGTTCTTTCCCTTCTATACTTTTGAAAGAAATTCCGAGTTTCTTTCCATCAGTGTTGTTTTTTAGGTGTTGCCTGAAGGCTTACACAATCACAGAAGAAGCCATATTCAAGCCCCTCCCCCTCTTCTTCCCCTCAGCACTGTGAGTTGATTGACGTCAGCATTCTGAGTGGCTATGTTCACCTGCAGAAGTTGAATCTTTCAGGAAACAGAATCGAAGGTATGTGATTGTCGGTCCGGGAGATTGATCACTGAGCTAGTACAAAAATTTGCAGGCTGCGTGTGGAACTTAATGGAATTGAATAATACTGAATTTGATGTGAGCGATTTGTAGATCTGTGTGGTGAACAGTGGTGGGTCATCCAGGGAGCCTCGCAGGGTCAACACTCCTTCAGTACTCGCAGGCTGTCTGATGATGCCTTTTCTTTTATTTATTTATTTTTATTTGTCTCCTCTACATCACATCCGGACCACCATACTCTCCCTCTCCACAGTCTCTCCCCTGACTCCCACGCCCACCCCCTCCGCCTTCCCTCAGAAAGGAGCAGGCCCTCCAGGGACAGACAACAGGTTTCCCCCTTACTGAATAAGAAACTGCAGCCTGGTGGGCTGCCCAATGCCAGAGGCTTAGCTTCACACCCTGACGCTCAAGGCACACTCCTCTCTACGAGGACCGTGCCTCACTGCTCTCCATGGCCCACTGTATTAATTCATCAGGAGTCTGAGAGTCTGCCGCCTGTCAGGAGAGCAGTGTGTGTTTCTCTGGGGGATTGACGTCAGTCTTACAGGTTATCCTGAGGGAGACCACATTTCAACTTTGAACAGACTCACTTGTGTTAGAGTGGGGCTGTGAGCACACAGGTTGCTGAACCCCTCCCTCAGGGTTTCCGACTCAGTAGAACTGGAGTAAGGGTTGAGAATTTACAGTTGCGGGAAGGGTGGGTGAGGCCGATGCTGCTGGTCCAGAACCCTTGGTGTAGACGCAAGGTGCTCCTGCCATCTGGTGGACACAGAGGGTACTGCACCGAGGAGGGACGACATAGAAGTTAGCAAGCCAGGGACTGCTTCTGTCACAGTGAGTGTCTGACTGTATGAGTGTCTCATACACAGCATGAGATATATTTACCATCTCGATGTATCTGTCTAAACACTAGTTTGTGCTTCTACTCTGAAACATCCATGCAGCTGACGTTAAAGATGACGTTAAAGTTCAGGCGCTCAGTGGAAACTAGTAGAAGTGAGACCACTCTTAACAGACATGCAGCTGGTGGCAGAATGGGCAGCTGATGGGCTGATACGGTTTATGGGCTGATAGATATAAACTGTTAAGCATCTGACTTCCCCATAGGTTTTGTGTCAACCAACCTTCCTTAATTGGCCCATCATCGACTTCTACCAAAATGTTAATATCCCAGTGTATCTCAGAGAGGTTTGCAACTAGGGTATTGTTTGAGCCAGAAAGCTGAAGTAGAAGTTGGTGATATTTTCTGGCTTCAGAGACTCTTGACCAGGCGTATTGATTACTCTTCTGTTTCTGTGATAAATTCTATGACCAAAGCAGCCAACAGAAGAAAGAGTTTACGTGCGCTTAAGGTTCCAGCGGGCTAGAGTCCATAGTGATGGAGACAAGCAGCAGGCATGGCGGCCGCATTAGGAGCTGAGAGTGGAGAGCCCACACCCGGAACCTCAGGCAGGAAGCAGAGTGGACCAGGGATGGTGTGTGGCTTTTAGAACCTCCACGCCTGCCCCCAGTGACACTTCCTACCGCCAGCCCTGCCTCCCAGCCCTACCCGAACAGCCACCAGCTGGAGAACAGGCATTCAAACGCCCAAGACTATGCGGAATAGTTCTCACTCAGACCATCACAAAATGTACGATGGCAGAGCCATCTCTCACTGCCTGCTAACCCTGCCCAAGGCACAGCCGGCGTGCCACCCTCTCTGTGCGTGTCTGTGCCGGTTGGCTTGGCTTTGCCTGTGCTTAGCATGTCTGTCCTGGTTTGCTGTGTCCTTCCGACTGAGAGAGAAAGGGGATGCTGTCACCACACCTCTTTCTCGTGACGACTGAGTCTCTCATACTGACAGGGCTACTGTGTGGATTCTTGCATTTGGGTGCCCAAAGTGCCTCGGCCGCCACAAAAAATGGCAAATGCTACTTCCCAGCCACAGCCCGCATGCAATTCTGTCCCATATGAACTCCATTAGCACAGTGCTTTCCTTAGCATCAACTTTAGGGATATCTGGTTGGGATAAAATGCAGAGCTCAGATGTAATTTTGAACCAATCCAGAGTCAAGGCACAGTAACAAGCAATGATCTAAATCACCTCGAATAATTAATGTGATTTAGGATTAAGTCCAACGACAACAAAATTGAATTTGCAACCGAGACTTCCCTAATTGTGGTATTTCCAATCTTCTGAAAAGACCTAATGCAGTCATTTAGGAGCTAATTATCAAGAGGATTATCTAAGGCTTTATAGTCTCTCATCCCTCCCAGTAAGGCTGGTAATATTTGAAACCCTCAGGGGTTAGCAGATTGTGGGAAAAATAAGAGGGGCTGTGCAAGGGACCGCAGTCATTGGCTACTCAGGCATCCTAGAGATACAGGAGAAGGAAGGGAGAAAGAGAAACGACTGATTCTTTAAGTCAGCTCATAGTGTGTTGGGTACTGTTAGGATTTGTTAGAACGAAGTGTGTCCTTAGGGTTCCTCTACCTCTTATTTACCCTCCAACTTCTCTTATACTCCTCCCTCCCTCCACTAACATGCCTGCTTTTGTCTGTTCTACATTTTACAAAGTACTTCACACATTCCTGATTTTATTAATTTGACTCAACTGAAATATTTGAGATGTGCTTGCACCGGCATAATTAAAAATTAGCCCAATATGGGCCAGGCGTGGTAGGGCACGTTTGATCCCAGCACTTGATCTACACAGTGAGGTCCAAGCCAGCCAGGGCTATCCAGTGAGATCCAGCCTAGGGAAAAAAATGTATGTGTTCTGAAGTAACGCGCTTATTGGCTTTTTCTAGTATCTTACTGGTTTACCGTTTTTGCCCCCAGATTTGTCTTGTGTGAGCTGCATGCCGTATCTTCTAGAACTGAATGCTTCTCAAAACAGGCTGACCACCTTCTTCAATTTCAAACCACCCCAAAATCTCAAGGTATACTTATCAGTGCCCTAATCACATCCGGTAAGTGCTTGCCACCGCGCCCGAACAATGCGGAGAGAGCTAACGCAGCGAGCAGATGTAGACCAAGAGTGTGAGTGTCTGCACCGGAATACAGACAAGTGTCTGCGTTGCTGCTTTGCCAAAAGATGCTCCATCAACATTCAGTCCTTGAGAGCTCTGCTGAAAACTTGGTTCACACAGCAGCTGCCTTCTGTTCTCTTGGCCATATGTTGTGTCTTCTCCTTTTGGATTTTCAGGACAGGAGTTCTCTGTGTAGCCCTGGCTGTCCTGGAACTCACTCTGTAGGCCAGGCTGGCCTCGAACTTATAGAGATCTGTCTGCCTCTGCCTCCCAAGTGCTGAGACTAAAGAAGTTCACCACCACCACCCACCTATTTTATTTTCCTAGATTAAAAATAGGATTTTAATTGATTGTTATTTCTTTGGTTAGGAGAGGCAGGTCTTGTTGTGCAGCTCCAGTTGGCCTCAAACTCCTTCCCTTCCTGCCTCAGGCTCCCGGAAGCTGGGAGTTCAGGCATGAGCCACCACGTATCACCTTTGCTCTAAGTAGCAGTGGCTGCTGTGTTTTCTTTTGTTACAGCAGCATAATTCTATCTGAAAAAGTGATAACATTTTCCTCGGTGCACACTCTGTCCTCTTGCTTATCCAACTTTGGCTTTTTAGGGAAATAATGCTTGTATTCCTCATTGGCTGGCTCAACCCAGATGGTCGTCACAGTCCGCAATGCAGGTTCTTTCAGTGCTGGTGTCTGGCTACTTTTGTTCCCTTAGTGTTTGACAGCAGCCCGCGGCATGGCACACGAGGGAGCGGCAGCAGGCAGCTCGCTCTGCTGTTAAAGCTCCTGCAAACCTCGTGTAGGCTCCTGTATGTCCCGGGAAGTCAGCCCTCCACAGATAGCCTTTGGCAGTACTTGGCATAGCAGCTTCCAGCGAGGTCTGGATAGCAGGGTCTCTCTCAGCCTTTGACAGTGACTGGTGTTAGAATTCCAGGGCATGCAGTAGCTGACTCTGGACCCTAAGGACTTGACAGGCCTCTGGAACTCAGCGGTTTCTGTCCCCCAACTCTTCCAGGCTTCCATCCTCCATCAGCTTCAGCCTCTGCTCACTGTCTCCCCTTGTTCCTTCGGTCACCCTAGTCCCGCTCTGGCCATTCTCTCAGTGTTCAAGGAACCTGATGCCACCTTTTGTAACCCGGGTGGTTAGCTGTGCAGCTGTTCCTGCGGTCGCTTTGATGCTTCCTCTGTCACCACTGCTCAGCTGTCTCTGTTGCTGCCGTCTTCCTGTCACCAGCTCACCCCCAGAGAAACCTTTGCTGGACCTGCTGCTCTGTATAACCAGTAGAGCCAGCATAGGAGAAGGTCTTTCAGCCAGCTTGCTCCAGACACCTGAGCAACCTGCTCTCAGAACCAAGGAAGAAATGTTGGACCAATCACAGCTCACCTTGCATGTAAATGAAGTGCTGTGTTTGCACCAATCAACAGCCTTTCTACTTTCCCCCAGTTAGAGCAGTCTCCTACCTAGGTCATCATGGAAGTGAGCCTCCACTAACCTCGGTGGAGATGATTGCAAGACCCTGTGTGTGTGCATGCGTTCGTGCGTGACAAAAAAAGGTATGGTGTAAAAGTGAAGCAGGCCTGGTTGAAGCTGTGCCCTCAGGAACTGGAGAGACGAGCTGGAATTATTAGGTAGCTTTTGTTTCCATGGGATGCTCAAAATGGCTGTGCTGGCATAAGGATTGGCTGACTGGCTAATGTTTGTTTCTCTTGTCAAGGTGGCTAGGGCATCACAAGAGAGTCTGACAGCTGTCAGTTAGGGGCCAAATTGTCCTACCCCTACCCCTTCCCTTGCTTATAGAAAAACATCCACCAGAAGAAATGCTTGCAAGAAGAATTTTGTGGACTTATGATTGACACGCCCATGATTTTTAACAGAGTTTAACAGTGCTGACCACCTGAGCATCGCCCCAGAGAGAGGCAGGGGCCCCCTTCTCCTCTCCACCTCCATGTTTGTCTCCTGCACTCATTTTTGAAGAGCTTGTTCTTTGAAAGCAGGACTGAATCACATACAAATGGTGGTTTGGGGAGCAGCTTGCTGTGTGCAGAGTGAGTGCCATTTCTCCTGCTCCCAGGGGTGCCCTGGTCACTTGTGCTTCTCAGGGAAAGTAAGGTTCTAACTGGGCAGTTTGGTGGGAGCTGTGTCTGAGATTAAGCTTCTTGGTCCAGCTGTCATCAGAGGAGTTGGTGCATGGACCGGGCCATGAGAGGTCACAAGGGCCTAGGTGGTTCCTAGGCCTTTCACCACTGGCATCACTTGGGGGAACTTGCAGACCTATAAGGTGTGGATCCTTTGCCAGAATATCTATTTAAGAGGTTCAAGGAGAGGCCTGGGATTTTGGACTTGCTAAATGGCTCCCAGATGAGCCTAATATTCTAACCAATTTGAGACCCATTACCCGAGAACATGGGCTAAGCTTCCTTCTGTTGGACTTAAATATTTAACAAAAACATTATTTTAAGGAATAAATGAACAACAACTCTTATCTTTTATTATACACTTGTTTGGTTCATAAACTTAGACCCAAATCCTTCTGCTTCGCCCTGAATCAAAACAAAAGTCTATTTGAAATCAAGAATTTGGCATTCTCCATACTGATGTCAAAACACTGTGGTCTCTTCTATAGTTTCAAGTCATTCTGCCATTCTGATTTGATCAATGCACACATATACACACAGACAGACAGAGGCCGACAGACAGACAGACACACACACAGAGACAAATACAAATATACACACAGAGACAGACACACAGACACACATACAGAGACACACAGAGATGACATAGTTTCTCTCTCTCTCTCTCTCTCTCTCTCTCTCTCCCCCCCCCCCCCCATTTACTGCCTGCTGCCTGGGCAATACTCCTTTGTTCAGAGAGGCTGCCTTAGATGCCTGTCTGGCTCAGCAGGAGGCTCTGAGCATCCTAAGAGCTGCATTTGCAGAGTTAAACAACTCTGTCTCCTCAGCTTCCCTTTTTGCTTTGCATCCCAGGGAAGTGAGTTACAGGAGAAGCCTGACCCTCCCCTCAGAAGTTATTCTAGGAGTTTCTTCTCACCCCAGCCCCCTCTCCAGAAGACCTTACGAATCAACCAAACAAGCCATGCGTTCCTTCTCCAGGGGTCTAACTTCTTGGAGAATTCATATCCTGTCTCCCAGAGAAGTGCGCCGTGTGCCAGACTGCCTGGAGGGAGCCTGCTCAGCGCTAGGCCTGTGCAGTGCCACACAGTCCCACACTCAGGCTTTCTGCTGCTTCCAGTACATTCTCTCATTTAGTCCAACAAGGCTGTGAGCCACTTCATATTGGCCCATCTGTGGATGAAAACACCAAAGCACAAGATGGTTAAGCTGTGAGGGAGACGAAAGAACCACTAAGAGTCCACCGTTTTCTATAAGACAAGCCGAAATAGAACTCTCTCTCACACTCGAGAAGATTGGCTTCTTTCCTACTTAATATTGGTGAGGCCTGTGCCATCAACAAGAGAAAGCAGGCACTTCCTTGGTGAGGGGCAGAACTTTGTACTGACATGCTTGTGTTTCTTTAAACACTTCCGTCTCAGGGCTGAAGAGCTGGCTCTGGTTAAGAGCACTTACTCCTCTTGCAGGGGACCTGAGTTTGGTTCCCAGCCCCACATGATGGCTTGAAAAAGCCTGTTAGCCCCGGTTCCAGGGGATCTGGTACCTTCTTCTGGCTGCTTTGGGTACCAAGCACAGACAGGATACACATGTGGGTGGGCAGGCAGACACTTACATGACATAAAATAACTATTTTTATATGCTTTGATCATAGTAGGTGAAACTGTTCATTTGACTTGGTGGGCATGTTCTATGAACTGTAGGTTTCAATGGGAGTCATAGAAAAAATGTAACCTTTTTAAATTGCTCAAAAGCCTAATGTCACTGGTACGCAGAAGGCATGGTGTCGGCGTACAGCCCTGACAAAGGCATGCATGCACACTGTGCTTGCATAAGGCATAAGAAGGAACTGCACCTGTCGCATGTAAGCCCTCACAGTAAGTTCACTTTGAGTCCCTCACTATCACACAAAAGCAAAAAGGGTGCATGTTGAACTTTGTTTCTGCCATGTCAGGTTGGCTGATGTCATACCATGTCTTTTCCATATCCCCCCATGTGCTCAGGCCTAAATTTCCATTTGGATTCCTGTAGTCAAAACAGTGTTTCATTTCGCATTGTCCTCCTCCAGGTGCTCTACAGTGCTCGCTCACCGACAGCGACAGCGTAGCCCTCCCTCCCAGTTACATCTATCACTGACCTGACCTGTTGTCTACTCTTGCCTTACAGTGCTTGCTAGGATTCAGTCAGGGAAACTATTATCTTAGTCAGCTTGTGGGAAGTGCAGTCACTGATTTAAAGGGCACAGGAGGGACCACGTTTATTCAGTACCTGCCTGATGACCTTCCAGAATGACACTGTAACATCCTCATGGATGTATTGTTTCAAAATTCTTGAGTTTTCTTGCCATTTTTTTTTTTTTTGCCAGTAAATGAAAGTAGGCAAAGCTATTTATTTAATTGGTTAAGTTCGTTTGTAGTATCATTCTAGACCAGGGTCAAGAGATGTTGCTGACAAATGCCTGTCTAAATGAGTCAGTTGAGAAAGGCTATTAAGCTGAAGCCTGAGGGGTCATAAGGACTGCAGCCCTAGCAGTCGTGGGTGGCGCATGGCAATGTCTGGCAAACAAAAGATGGATGGGCATGCATATACGGGAAGTGAATGTGGTCTTTTGGGTATTAGAGATATTGGGACCATGATGCTGTGGGTGAAACTGAGCTAAATCCTGAAGGAAGACCAAGGAAGTTTAAAAAAAAATTGGTGCGGCATGAAGGCTCATGCCTTTAATCCCAGCACTTGGGGCAGAGGCAGGCAGATCCCTGAGTTCGAGGCCAGCCTGGTCTACTTAGTGAGTGCAACTTTGGAGAGTAGGGGAAGGAGGGAAAGGGAGAATTGTAGATCCATCCTCTGGGCCATGTAGAAGACTTTTCCTCCTCAGATCCCTCTCAAGGTGGTGACAGTTATAGGGTCCAGGTTAGAAAAGACAGAGAAAAAAAATAAGTTATTGAAAAAAAAAACAAGAGACAGAGAGGGGATGCCGAGTTTGACTCTCGTGCAGGAGTCAACTCTAAGTCTGCATCCAGAAGCATGTCTTCTTTTCTGCTGTAAAACGCTGTCGAGAGCCTGAAGGAGGACGTCGTGTAACCTTCTTCCTCTTTTTGTCAGCAGAAGGTGGATTTCTCCTCCAACCAGATTTCTGAAATGTATGACCTGTCGGCGTACCACACTCTCACTCAACTGATTTTGGACAGTATCCTTTGAAGGTGGGAAGGGGAGACGATGGGGAGTAGCCCCCACCAAAGAGGCTGTTACAGATGACACGGGAAGGCACCAGAGACGTGGTTCCCGGAAGAGTGTGACTCATGTAACTAAGAATAGGCAGTCATAAAACAAAGATTATTTTTGATTCTAGAACTAAAAAAAAATTCTGTTTAAGGAACATGTTTCTTCAAATTTACTTAAGTTTTTGCCTTATTTTATATAAATTCAGAATCTTAAAATCTAGATTTATCATCAGGAAAATTTGTATTTATTCTACAGAGGAAGTCAAACTTCTGCTTTTAAATAAAGCAAGGTATTTTAGTATTTTATGTCTGTCCATCCACCCATCCACCCATCTACCTATTTATCTATCTTTCTATCTATCTATCTATCTATCTATCTATCTATCTATCTATCTATCTATCTATCTATCTATCCTTATGTGTTGGGGATTAAACTGGGGACATGCTTGGTTAAGTGCTTTACCACAGACCTAGACCTCCAGCCCTTTGAGTATATTTAAAACATGTTTAACTTAAAGGAAAAGCTCGGTTTTTGATGTGCAGTTCCCTCAGGAACGTGCATGTATGCGTTGCACGCGTCAGGCTCCCATGCAAACAGAATGCCAGCTTCACCTTGTAGAGCCTAAAGAGTTAACTGAAGATCTGTGAATCTAATGAGCTTGCGTCTCCTTTACACCAGGGACTGGTGTTCTCTGGGTAATAAGAGAGCAGTGCCTTCTGTTACTCAGCAAGTATCTTCCTCTCCACTTGTGGGGCGGGTGGAGGATGAGTTGATTACCCCTGAGTATCTCATTCCAGGGGTGAAACAGCAGCCTGTTTGTGTACGTCTGAGATTGCAGAAGTGGTGATCTTGGAGATGTGTTTTGTAGAGAAAGTCTTTCTTCTATGTGGAGCCCTAGAACACAGCCACACTCCCTCACTCCCTGTTGAGCTTACAGATGACAATAACAGTGGGTGACCAGTTAGATGATGCAGATAAGAATTTAAACAGTGTTTCCATGGCAAACCAGAGGCACACACATACACAACGCCTTCCTATGGAACCTTGGCTTCATGCTTGATTGAACGTTCAGAGAACAAGAACTCAGAAGCCACCGGGTTCAGAAATCCACTCATCTCTGGCCCTGCAGAAGAATGCTGCCACTGGGACCAGCGTAGCATAGCCCGGAACCGTCTAGGAATCCAGATCCTTGGGCTCTGCCCAAAGCCTATTTGAACCAACTATCTAGACAGTTTAGTACACATGCAAGCTAAGAAGCTGACTGTATGCTGGAGCCTTGCCTGTCAGAAGAGACTCAGTACTCTGAGGCCCTGCCTCAGGACACCCAGAGAACAGCATAGAGTCAGGTCCGGAGAATGTTCAGTCTGGAAAGATATCTTCAGTGTGCAGCCCTGAATTGCCACTCTCACTTTGTAGACTCAAAACACTTCTATCATGAGAGTTTTAATTTTTTAAATATATTTAGCTTTCCATGTACAAAAGTAAAGCATTAGCACTTTGTAAATGTCAAATAATATAGTGACACATAAAGAAAGACTAGGTTTGCTTTTTAAATGTTGACATTCATCATAGCAGTCGGGTCTCACCACTGACATACAAAGAGAAGTAATTGTTATATCAAGACTGATGGCAATCCAGAACATAGGCAGATAGAGTATATCATGTTTGAAGAACATGTTTGAAAAACTGTTTGAAGAACTACAGAGACAAATAGCCAAAACAAACCGCTCTTCTTGAGCCATTATACAAATAGTTTCATATTAGAAATTCTATAAATATAAGTAACAGATTTGGGAAAATAAACTTTGTTTTCCCCATAAAGAAACTCAAGTGATCTGTAAATTTTAATGAAATCTATCACTCTTTAAATTTCTTATTACATTCTATAATTTATTTTGTATGCACGCATGTCTCATGTTTGTGGGTGCACACAGTGACCTGGAGGTCAGAGGTCAGAGGACAACTTTTGGGAGTTAGTTCTCTCTTTCCACCACGTGGCTCTCAGGGATCCAACTCAAGTGGATCGTGTCCCGAACGTGGTGACAGATGCCTCTAGGCATCTTTGCAGCTCCCAAACTAGTGCTTTTTCACAGTACAACCCTGGACACGAGAATACACAGTTCTCGCTGTGCATGCTCTCTACAAAGGTATTCTGGGCACACTAATCTCAAAACGCCAGCTGCACACAGAGTGAGAGGACCTCTTTGAAACTTGCCTGTGCTTTGGAAACCAGCTCTTCCTCTCGGAGAAAACAGCCGTAAGTTCTCTTATAAAGCTGAGTGTCCGCACTCACTAGGACCTGGCACTTCTGACTTGTGTGAAGCTGCTCGTGTGTGTGCCTGGAGGCTTGCAGAGCAAGCTTATTGTGCTGTTGGCTGTAGCAGCAAGAAGGAAGACGCACCGAGTGTTCATCAAGGAAGACAGGCTGTACATAAATTCCGCTACTGTCAGGTCACAGAGAATGTGACAGCGGTGGCGATGGAGCAAGGGTGCCAGTGGGCTGCAGCAGAGAGGAATATTTAAGAACTCTTTTTAGCCCTTAGTTTACTCTGATGTCTGTGAATATGCTGCCTGCATGTATGTATGTGCACTGTGTGCATTCATGGTGCCCATGGAGGTCAGAAGCACCTGATGTGGGTGCTGAGCAACAAACTCAGGCCCGCTGTAAAGGCAGTACATATTTTTTAACCATGAGCCATCTCTCCAGCCCCACACCCTGGAAATCCTTAATTGAGTCATATGAAAATGATTTAAACCAATTATGCTTGTAATATAAAATGATTATAGTAGTTATATGTTGATATCTTGGACGACACTATTAACTCTAAGGTGTCGATTTTTCAGTTTATCATTATTAGATTATTCTGTCCTTCCCTGTGTAGATGGCTGATGATTAATTGACAAGCATCCTAAATTACAAGATGAGAAGCCCAGTCAAGGTAAGGTAAATGCACGTATTAGGCATAGTTGATCCTTTACCTTACAAACCCTGACTGGTTCCTGATAAGTTAAAAACATGATTTGTAGAATTTCAAATCCAGACAGGATTTTAGAGGTTGCCCAGACTAATCATTATTTTATGTATTTTATGGAAAAGGAGCCAGAGACCCAGGAAGGTCAACACCTTTCTGGAGCTACCTGGTAAACAGCTGATTAGAGTTTACCGTTCTGCATCCTGTTGGCTTGTTCACTTTGCAGTGCCCTGAGCAATTACTACTTTTATAATGCTACCATTTAAGGGGTGTGCACATTTCCTTCCTCCTCGAGATTCACTCTGGTGGCAAAGGCCACGTTTCACCGGTGAGGCGGCAGAGATCTCTCAGGGTTGGTTGTGATTAAAGCCGTCATCCCGGATCTCTCTCCACTGAGAGAATCGTGATGGACTTCGGCATGATTTCTCTGTAACTGTTTTCTGTACACCCAAACCATATTTTATGACTGCAGACAAATGAATAAGAGCAAATGCTGGGCTAGTGAATAATTCATGTCAAACATTTATGAGCTACTGACGGCATTGCTGGAATGTAAAAATATACCGTTGGGTTCCCGGGACCTCGGCCATGAAGTTAGGCCGTAGCGCCACAGGGCTCCTTCACTAGGTTTCCAGAACAATCTAAAATTCCACCGAAAATGATTTATTCACAAAAAATGGTAAAACTTCAGAACTAGAAAGCAACCCTGATGATTTTGAGTTCTTGGAGTCTTTCTCCTGATAGCCCCCTTTTAATATTATAAGGCCCCTAAGAGGATTAATCCAGTAAGCTAATTCATCGGAATAGTTTAGTGACTTATCAGATTGTACTTCTTATCAGCAGCTCCCAAGACCCCAGAAAGAACATGAAATGATAATGTTAGGAGGAAGGGCAAGAATCGCTCCACGAAGGGCCTGAAACAGGAGGGAGACGAGAGAGATGAGGGTGTTGTAGCTGGAGAGGTGTGGCTAGTTAGGAACTCAGCTCCTGACGACCCAGTCACGTGTACTGATTGGAATCACCACAGGCAGTGACCCTTAAAGTGACTGTTGGAATAAGTAGGTGAAGAAGTCGGTGACAACATAGAGTGTGGCCATTCCTGGGGGTGGGAGGGAGGATGGTTCCAGAACTCCTCAGATGCCTAAGCCATGAACACTCAAATCCTTGTGTATAATAAGTTAGATGCTGTCTCAAACGTCGTTATGCCATTTTGCTAGGGAATAAAGACAAAGGATGAGTCTGTATGACTTGGACGCAGTTGTCTGGTTTTTGCATCAAGTTTTTCATTATGTGGTTGGTTGAACGAAAGGGTGTAGAATCCATGCAGACGCAGGGCCAGCGAACCCTTTACGTGTGAGCCTAACCTAGGGTGTGCCTGGACACCCTCCTGTGTCAAGGGGAGTGAGACACGGGAGGTGGGAGGCAATGGTAGGAAATGAGCACTGTTCTCAACAGGGGTGCTCGTTAGATCCCTTACTCTCTGCAAAACTCCTTGAGCATCAAGTGGGACCTGCTGGAGGCTGGGCTGTGGTTGCAGTAAGGCACCCACATTTCACTTCCTTTCTGGAGGTTCCAGGGGAACTGAGGCAGCCTCTGGGGTCTCAGAAACAAGCTTCCAATCCCTGACATCGCCGTCACCACTAGGATTCCTGTCACGGAGCTCCTCGCCTTGCCTACTTACTGCCTCCATTCGCTGCTGGGCTTTGGAGCGTCCTCCTCTTGGCCAGAACAGAGCTTCCAGGACACTGGTGTTCTGAAACAGGCTTAGACACCGAGTCCCCATGATGCTGAGCAGATGGCCATCTGAAGTTTCCACGGCTTAATTTTTGTAGCCAAAGATCGCTCGCTGCAAAGATATTCCATCACAGCTGTGTGAGATAATTTAATCTCTTATTTCCTATATTTCATGTTCATCTTTCACGAGGGTCCATATTTACAAAGAACTGGCCTTTGTTCTATATCCAAAATCATTGTTTAGCCATCCCAAAGAAAACGGGATCTAAAAGACGATGTTCGTGAGTATCTGTTTGTGTGGTGGTTTTGGCAGAGGCCTTGCTCACAGGAGATTTTAGATGGCATATGACCACTGCAAAAACCGTGTTTCTGCCCATGAGTGGGATCTGGAACTAATAAGGGAGACCTGGAAATTTCTGCTACATTTGGTAACACGTCTTTGTCCAGTTTTCTTATTTATCTCTTTCCCTAGTACAGATCTCTCTGGATTCGATCCTAGCCTTGAGCGATCCATTTCCATGCTAAGAGTGAGAGGACATGACTCCTTGGCCCCATGTGATTGTAACTTAGTGATAATACGAGCGCCTTCTAATCGGAAGAATAGCTTGTTCACACCCTTTGAAACATTAAAATTGTTCTTTGACAGCATGCATGTATACAATGCATCCTAGCTCTTCTTGTCCCCACCCCCACTCATCTCCACCCCTCTCCTGTCTTCCTAAGACCCCTTCCTTCACTTACGAATTTTCATTCTGTTTTGTGACCCACTGCATTTAACAAGGGCTGTCCATGTGATCATGGGTTTAAAACCTTCCATGGGAGCCTGGTGGCTCACCAGGGAGCACACAACTCAGCTTTGGAACTGCAGTTTGGGCACGAGATAAAGTTAAAATGCAATCAGCAAGAATAGAAACCACAAATGGTGATGTTAGAGACTTCCAGGGTTCTGCATTTGAATGGGAGTAGGGAAGCCAATATGAGTTGGAAGGACTGCTCCCTTCTATGAGAGGGTGGTGGCCTTCCCATTTGCGCCAGAGGTCACCTGCAAGATGAGAAAGCCCCATTCACATTGTCTCCGTAGGATGACCCTGTCTTCCAAATTCTTGCCTGAGGGGAGCCCCATGAATTACTCATGGACATCATTAACTGAGGGAAGCGTGCATGGTCCAGGACACAGCTCTGAACTACTGTTTCCTTCCATAGTTTAAATGAGTCACACGGAGACACACATGCTATACTTTTTTTTTTTTCAGAGCTGGGGACTGAACCCAGGGTCTTGCGTTTGCTAGGCAAGCGCTCTACCACTGAGCTAAATCCCCAACCCCAGTATACTTTTAACATTTCATAGAATTGGTGTTTTATCCTATATGAACACCACATCAAGATTTAGGGCTTATCCTATGTGGGGCATATAATATTCCTTTATTTAAACTCCAGTCTGATTTTTCCAGTGATAATTTAACACTGATTTAGTGTGGGTGCATGTGTGTGTTTTCCAAGGTGCTTGTGTGAAATGTCAAAGGACCACTTTTAGGAATTGGTTCTCTCCTCCCACCATATAGGACCTAGGGATTGAACTCCAGGTCCTCGGATATCTTTCCTAAGGCTTTGAATAACATTTTCCTTAAACGTAGTCATCACGTACAGACAACGAGATAGAAGAAATCACTGGGCTGGAGAAGTGCATCAGCCTGACCCACCTTAGTCTGGCTGGCAACAGAATCACAACAATCAAGGGCTTAGGGACGTTACCCATCAAAGTGCTTTCTGTGGTGAGTCCAATATGATATCATTCTTTGTAGAAGTGGTGACTAGTATTTAAGAAGTGTGAGTGGTGACTGCGTAGAATTTTTCTTTGTTCCTTATGGTGTCTGGTGTGCACACATGCTTCTCTCTCTATCTTCTCTCGCACTCTCCCTCCCTCTCTCCCTCCCTCTCCTCCTCCCTCTCCCCCCGCCACTTCTCCCTTTCTTGCTCTGTGTGTGTGGGTGTGTGTGTATGTGTGTGTGTGTGTGTACTTGTGTATGTGTGTGGTCAATAGTCCATGTCCAAGTAAAGTCAGTTTCATATTTGGTGTCCAAGGTAAAAAAATGTAGACAATTGATTTTCTATGCTGTGAAAGAAGGTAATTTTTACAAGTAAGTGTATATATATATATATATATATATATATACATATATATATGTATATATATATATATAATGAAAATGGTATCTGAGCATGGTAACTGTGTTTAGTGCTGCTCACACTTTATTGGATGTAATGATCTACAGAATGCTTCCTAAACACTGAACTTAGGCAGCCCATCTTGTGTGCTAGTCTAGTCTCCTGCTCTCAAAGTTGTAGGTTGTGCTGAGAATAAAAGCGTAGTTCCAGTCCAAAGGATTCCATCTGATTGCCCTTTCCCAAAGAAGGTGTCTTTCTAAGTCCTGTGGCATGCCACATGACCAAAATGCACATGCACGTAGGGGCTGTTCACTAATAAGACCCAAGAGACTCAAAGGTGCACACAGTATTTATAAATTAACAGTATGGGTTACTGGTATCTGAGAGAGGGTGCCAATGTTGTTTATATACAGGATTCTTCTTTCTTTTCTCCTCCCGCTTAGCCTTAGGCTCTCTTGGCCTTTATTATATCCATTGGGTAGGGGAGCATTTCATGGAGGCTTGTATCTTAGTAATGTTTATGTCTCTCTCTCAGGAGGGTGTTAAGCATGAAATTGCATATTGGGTTATGTGTACATTTTTTAATTAAAAAATTATTTTTTATTTTATATATGTAAATGTTTTGCCTGCATGAATATCTGTGCACCACTTTCGTGCCTCGAGTCCAGGGAGGCAGGAGGAGGGTGTAGGATCCCCTGGAACAGGAGTTATAGACTGTTGTGAGCCACCATGTAGGTGCTGGGGATCGGACCTGGAACAGTAGCCAGTGCTCTTAACTGCTGAGCCGTCTCTCCAGCCTCTTCTCACATAGCTTACATACACATAGAAATTCTGTACTGAACCATAGGTGACCTACGTTTGGCTCCTCTTAAAGCTCGAAATGCTCTAAAGACTCTTCTAGCCCTCCATGGAATTCAGTGAGGGCAGAGGGCAGGGATTCTCCCACCATGTATACAAAGGTTTCATAATTCACCCTGAGAGTTTGTTTTTTGCCTGCTAAGGCATGTTAACAAAATGTGAATAACGGAGAATCTTAAGAAATGAGATATAAAACTTTAAGTTATAAAATAAAGCCAATTACATTGGAAAATGTCAACTATCCAAAAAGCTATTGCTGGCATATTGCTATTTTGCTCACCATTTTGAAGTTTACCTTCTTTTCCTCCTCACTTCTCTCTGTCTGTGTGCATGTCTGTCTGTCTGTCTGTCTCTCTGTGTGTGCATGTGAGTGTATATGTGAGTGTGCGTGCACGCATGTGGTTTTGCAATTTTGGTTGGGACTTGCTATGAGGACCAGGCTGGCCTTGAACTTGTGATGATCTTCTTGCCTCTGCCACCGGACTGCAGGTGTGAACCTTCACTGCAGACCCCTCCATGTGTCTTGTCTGTATTGACATTCCCGTCCACCTGCAGTAGAGGGGAAAGAAAGACGCGTATGTTTGGGGGCAGCAGTTATTATTAAAACAGCACATTCCTGTCATTCTGCACTTCAATAACCACATGCCCCTCGCTCACTGACACTAGCATATTTTACCATTTTTTTTCCCGCCAACAAATGAGATTGGTTATTCTAGTCCCTATACCCAGCACCCAAGACGGACTAGAAAATACAGAAAATGCTTTTACTTATTTTCACTGAGATTCTGAAAATTGGAAAATTGTTCTTCCCAAATTTGAATACAATTTATAACCAAAAACGATACATGTTTGCTTCAGGAGTTTTCTTGACTTTATTTTTAACTCATGGAATCACAACATAGTGTGATTTAGCTATTGACCAGAATTCAGTCTACAGCATAGTAAGAAGAACACTCCACCTGCTAATACTTGCCCTTCTCTCTCTCTCTCTCTCTCTCTCTCTCTCTCTCTCTCTCTCTCCCCCCCCCGCCCCCCGGGGTTGGAAAAGCTGGCAGGGGAGCCTCATGACTTGCCTGTGGCCACTACATCCTTATTAGAACACAGTGACACTGAATTGCAAACCTTGAACTTCACTTTGTCAAAGTACAATCCTCTACACTGGAAGATAAGGAATGCTTTCTAATTTACTTTACTTCAAACAGCTTCTCTATAAAAATGGTGGGTTTTTCCCCCTGCTATTCACTGTGAGACTGGAGGAACTGTGTGCAGAAACTCCATGTCCACACCCAGGAGTGAGCCTTTGGGTTCGCAGTGCTGGACAAAGGCACTACCTAGCTGGTTTTCAATCAGCGATTCTGTGATTCTCAACTTCTCTCAGCCTCTTCTCTTTCATGGCCACAGGCTATCTAATTAAACTTCTCTATGCCTCACTCTGCTCAGACCATCTCACATCTGTCTTGTGCATAGAAAATGCTTCACAGTCCTTTGGGGGAAAGTGTATTGTATATTAATTGGATATGTGGGCAGTGTTTGAATGGGAGATTGAGCCCTCATTTCAATACATTAAATTGATATGGCGAGCTCAGCGTGGTCTCTTTCCTCTTTTCACTTCTTCTAAGTTTTTTGAACTTTGAACAGGAAAATGTGGTTTCACTTTGGCAAATAAGGTTATGGGTTTTTTTCCTTTTTATTACACTTTTTTAAACATATAGAGGTAAAAAGAATAGTATAATAAACCCTCATAGGCTATAACCTACCTTTAAAGATTATTAACATCCTATTATGCCATTTTAAGGGCTATAGAGTTACCAGTGAGCACAAATCTGGCTCATTATTAAAATGAAATTTTACGAAGAATAGGATGAAAATGAGCTCTTGCTATTCAATGTGCCATGAAACATTTAACAGTGAAAATATTCAGATTAAAGGGAATACATTAATTTAAATTTTCAGTTCTTAAGTCAATCTTGAAAGTTTTGAATGTTTTTTTTTAATTTGTTTTGTTTTTGTTTTTGTTTTTTGAGACAGTGTTTCTCCATGTAGTCCTGGATATTCTGGAACTCCCTATGTAGACCAGGCTGGCCTTGAACTTACAGAGATCCACTTGCCTCTGTGTCACCTCACTTAGCCTGAAAGTTTAGAATGTTTTAAGGCTACGTAAGACATAATATTAGCTGAAAATTTGAAAGTTTGAACAGAGATCCCCCTGCCTCTGCATGAAAGTTTTGAATGTCTTAAGGGTGGGTAAAACATAATATTAACCAAAAATTTGAAATTATTCTTTATGACAACTTTTGACTCAAACCAAAGGTTAAATTTTACTATGATCTTTTCCTGTTCCTTCAGGCAAAGGAGCCAAATAATGAGGAGAATGTTGGAAAATATTCAAAAATGGAAATTATTCTCATTACTGCTATTGCTCAGGGTGTGTGGAGACTGAAAAAGTGGGCAACCATTCGAATATGGGAACTTCCTCCTAGTCTCATTGTCTGAGAAATGCTTATATGTGAATTATTGACTTTGCTTTGATGACTAGATTTTCACCCAATGTAGTCTCGGGTGCATGGTGTCTCTAGCTCCTCAGAGCTGAAAGCACAAGTGACTTGGTCCTATATCTTAGAATTAGTACTGCACAGTTCTACCACGCACCTTTGGTTAAGGCAGGTTCTGATAGGCTAGCACAGGTTAGAGAGCAGAAACAACCAGACAGACTCTACCGAGTCAGCCATCACCACTGACTTTGAGACGCTGAGACACAAAATGTTTGTGGAGTTACAGTGTTGGCTTCCTGTGATGATGGTAAAAGAGCGGATCCAGCTCATGTCTTTGAGACCACAGTGAAGAACTGATGTTCAGGTTCCAGGTGTGTGTCTGAGTTTCTTTCCTAGTGGCCTTGATAAACAACAGTGACAAAGCTCACAGTTCCGGGCCACAGTCCAACATAGCAGGGGTTGAGGAAGAATGTCTAACATGATTCACAGAATTCACAAAGGCTGAGAGCAGTGAACTGGTGCATGTATGTGAGCAGGGATTGAGGAAGCATATCTAACGGGATTCACAGAATTCACAGAGGCTGAGAGCAGTGAACTGGTGCATGTATGTCAGTGCCCAGCTGCCTTTCTTTAGAGTCCTCTGCCTAGGGAATGCTGTTGCCCGCAGTGGATGCTGGATGCGGCTTCCACCTCAATCAACATAATCAATATAATCCATCTCAGACGTGCCCACAGGCAACCCACCTCATCAATCTTTTCTTGAGATTCCCTTCCCAAGCTATATGTAGTTTAAAATTAATGGAAAAAAAGAGGCTATGAACTTGAAAAAAGAGCAAGGAGGGGCATATGAGAGGGTTTGGGGGGAAGAAAGGAAAGAGGGAAACGATATAAATGATAATCTTAAAAATAAATAATTTGAAAAGTCAAAGCACTAGCACCATCATATCATGCATTTTTAAAGCTTTCCTACTGGCTTGAAAGTTTATTCTGAAGATGAAAATATTAAAATACTAAATAAAAACACTACCTTCTGGCTTTTTAGTTAGAAAAACTAGGATTTACTCCTTGGACATCTGTGTAGACATTTAGATAGATGAATGGTGAAAGTGGGGGTGGGGCAAAAACAGCTTATTGACTCGTTTTTGTTTTTAAAGAATTTGGGGCCCATGTCCAAATGTGAAGATTTGCCACTACAAGTCCTCTTAGACATCGCTTAAAAACACAAACTGTATTTTATCCATTTCAGAGCAACAATCAGATTGAGACCATCACAGGTCTGGAGGAACTGAAAGCCTTGCAGAACCTGGATCTGTCCCACAATCAGATCAGTAGCCTCCACGGCTTGGAGAACCATGACCTCCTGGAGGTGATTAACCTCGAGGATAACAAGGTTGGTAATGCAGGGCGTGGCTTCAGGAAGTGGGCTGCAGGGCGTGGCTTCAGGAAGTGAAGTGGGCTGCAGGGCGTGGCTTCAATGGCAATAGGACGTGGGCGTATTGGAGAGTTGGCCCAATGACTTCACGTTGGCTTTCCAAGGATGATATATGAAATGGCCTCTTAGCAAGTTCCAGGGGACAGTATGACTTTGTGAAAAAACTCAATCATTTTTAAACACTTGACGATTCTTATTTATATTGCTTTAAAGGTTCAAACTGTCATCACTTGTGTATAATTTTCTGAAGTTGTGTTCAGGCAACATTTTCTGTAGCAAGAGATCATCGGGAACATTTGAAATGTCCAAGCAAGATGAGGCAACAGAATATCCACAGGCTAATACCTCTTGTCTATGCTCAGAGAAAAATGACTGTTGGTGGAAGAGGCTTGTGGGAGGGAGGGGTGCTACTAAAAAGAATACAAGCTTCGGTTAGAGGCCAGGCAGAGGGACACAGTCTATTGACACCAATAACTGGAGTTAACAATATAGTATGGGGTGTTTTGTTTTTGGTTTTTGTTTCTTTGGTGATGCTGCTGGTGGTGGTAAAGTAGTGGATGTTGAGACAAGGTCTCAGGAAGTTTAAGCCAACCTCAGACTTGCTATATAGCCAAAGTCAGCTTTCAACCATTGACCCTCCTGCCTCCATCTCCAAAGTGCTAAAATTTATAGACAAGAGCCACCACTAGTTATCAATAGTGGTCTTGAGAAGTGCTGGGATTGAGTTTTACATGTTCTTACCACAAAGATGATAAACTTTAGAAAATAATACATTTTTAGCTGTATTTAGCCTTTTATAAAATGTAGATATACTTGACAGTATCATGCTGTACATGTTAAATATATACAGTTGTATCTGTAATTTAATACATGTAAATACCATAGGCTTAACATAAAAATTAAGCCAAAAAAAAAAAAACCCACAAAACATAGCAGTGATTCCTTATATACTGCTGGTAGCAACTCTGCCTCTTTGATGGGTTGGGAATGAACTTGTTTGCATAACTGACTTAATGTACTTTTTACTGTTCATATTCATATTCTGTCTGTCTGTCTGTCTCTGTGTTTTCTCTTCCTACCCTTCCCTCTCTGTTTTGGTGGTACTGGGGACTGAACCCAGAACCCTTTGAATTCTCTCTACCACTGAGCTGTGTCTCAGATTAATTTACTTAATTCTCTCTCCCCTCCCTCCCTCCCTCCCTCCCTCCCTCCTTCCCTCTCTCCCTTCCTTCTTTCTTCCTTCTTTCTTTCCATTCTTCTTTCCTTGCACAGTACCTCACATAGGTACTCACGCACTCCATACTAAGTTGTATGTAAGTTGGAATACTAAGTTGTATTCCCAGCAACTTAACCCTTCCCCCAGCTTAGGCTGCAAACAACCCAACACAAGTCAGTTATTAAGGTCTGAGAATAAACACAGTTGTAACGTTGATCCTCACCTCACTTGATCTGTTTACTGAGTAGATCTAGTCACTTCTTATAAGGTAATTAATTCTATTAAATGACTTTAGTCCTTGTGGCAGGAAGTCAGTATAACTTCTGTTGCAGATGGCTTTCATTGTTCTTTTTCTGAAGTTGCCATTGAAGATTGACTTAGGAAATATGTTCTTTCTCATATTTATACGGGGGATGCTGAAAAGGTAGACTATGTTCATTAAATACTAACTCAGTACATCTCAAAATTCAAGAGGAGAAACAGCAAGGCTGATAAAAAAAAAAGAGATACAGTAGATGAGAATCTCGGGTCCTCCCTTCGGAAATGAGTATGGTGTAACACTTGAAAATGGTGAGGCTCAGACGTGAGCTATGAGTGTGATGTAAAGCACCTCCCACTAATAATAGGAAAACGAAACAGGAAATACTAACTTTAGTAATACATATTATTTAACTAGGTATGTCCGTCTTAGGGTTTTACTGCTGTGAACACACACCATGACCAATGCAAGCCTTATAAAAGACAACATTTAATTGGGGCTGGCTTACAGGTTCAGAGGTTCAGTCCATTCTCATCCAGGCAGGAACATGGCAGCATCCAGGCAGGTATGGTGCAGGAGGAGCTGAGAGTGCCACATCTTCATCTGAAGGCTGCTAGCAGAAGACTGACTTCCAGGCAGCTAGGACGAGGGTCTTAAAGCTCACACCCATAGTGGCACACCTACTCCAACAGGGCCATGCCTCCCAACAGTGCTACTCTCTGGGCCAAGCGTATACCAACCACCACAGTATCTGAAATGTAATTTTAGCACACACGCTCTATACAACATTATCATTGCGTTACCTTGTCTCCTTGTTTTGTACTGGCCTTTGACGTGGGTGTTTACTATAGTTGGAGGGCATCTCCCTTCATTTAGCCAGAATAAGGGAATAGAGCAACCTTACACAGGGTTTACTACTCCCTTGCTTTTCAAGTCACCTTCTAAACTGCATTGGAAAGTTGAAAAAAAAAAAAAAGACATGTTCAAATGAAGGAATCCGTAATCTTCAAATGTTAGAGACTCTATTTTGTAAAAAGTGGCCACATGCCCTACAGAGGACTCCTCTGGCAAATCAGTCATTGATGGTAACATAACTCCCTGGTTCCCCACTGGGCATGCTGGGGAATAACCCACAGTCCTTTGAAATGCCATTTGAACCATCTGAAGAGTTAGTTCCTCAGGGGTTTCTCCAGGACAGTTGATAATTCTTTGATTCAGGAATGGAAAATGTATTTGTAAAGTGAGCACAACATAGGGGTATGCTGCTTCCTTCTTGATTAAATCTGATGTTAGAAATACTGTCTTCTTGGTAGAAATTTCATCTGTGTTACACCTGTGTGAATGCATGTGCATGCCGACCCTTCGCCAGTGTCTACTCTTTGCTGATTAGGGAGGCCTCTGCCAGCTTCCACTCTGGGGTCCCAGTGACATCCCAAACCACAGCTAGCACTTAAAAACTGACCCAGACTTTCAGTTCTACAACCTCTCCACTCCCTCCCAGAAGTGCAGTACTTGTCAGGGGTGACTCGGGCTACTTCTGAACCTTGGTGCTATATCTCAGAGCTTTTTGTGAGCTGACTGCTGAGTGAACTTGATCTCTCTCTCTCTCTCTCTCTCTCTCTCTCTCTCTCTCTCTCTGGATTCACATTTATTAGACTTGAGGAATGGCTGGGTATATGATCTTGGGGGGCTCCTGGTTTATGCAGGGGCCAACACTGAAGCAGAGGCAGCCCAAGGAGATGCTGTCATGGTCACATCACTGTTACAGTCAGTCTCTTGTCTACTCCTGCCATTGGAGACAAGCAAGGAGGAGGCCAGCCCAGGCTAGGTAGATAGCCTGAGCTACTATCCAGTCTTAAAGATAATGGCTAAGGGTTAGGGATTTAGCTCAGTGGTAGAGCACAAGGCTCTGGGTTCGGTCCTCAGCTCAAAAAAAAAAAAAGATAGTGGCTGTGTCCCTGGTTCTCTTCAGACTGCTGATGGGCGTTCCCTTGCAGCCTTGTTCCTAAACTGCTTCGTTGCCTCTCCAGTACTTTTTGAGCTTTCAGGTCAAGACCAATATGACTTTCCCTTTAGTCATAGCCCTTACTTAATGCCGACTCCATAGCACCAGGCTTGGCCCAGACTCATCAACGTCAACAGAGTTAGAGAGAGCCTGCTAAAGAAGTTGAGGACTTGACTGAGATCATTAGCCCATCGATGTAAGACAGAAGATCTGTTATGGTCAGTCTACACTACTTAGGGCAGGGGCCAGTATGCTTCGGGGTAGGCATGGGGCCACATGCTCTCAGTTAGGGGTTGGAGGGCGTCATTTTCTTCCTGTCTGCCTCGCGGGCTCCATGTCTAGCCTCTCCAGCACCTCCTCCTGTGTTCTCTGTCCTGCACAGGGCTTTTCATTGTTGCTATTGCTAAAGATTAGACTGTGCCACGTTTTATACCTCATATCTTGAAGTTATTTTCCTTCCCTCTAGAACAGTGTTTCTCAACCTGTGGATGGCAACCTCTTTGAGTTTCACAGGGGCAGCCTCAGGCCATCAGAAAACATTTACATATGTTTACATTTCTATTCTTAACAGTAGCAAAGTTACCATTATGGAGTTGTAACAGAAGTAATTTTTAGTTGGGGTCCACCCCAACACAAGGCACTGAGTTAAAGGGTAGCAGAGTTAGGGAGCATGAGAGCCACTGTTCTTTTTTTTTTTTTTTTTTTTTTTTATTAACTTGAGTATTTCTTATATACATTTCGAGTGTTATTCCCTTTCCCAGTTTCCGGGCAAACATCCCCCTCCCCCCTCCGCTTTCTTATCGGTGTTCCCCTCCCCACCCTCCCCCCATTGTCCCCCTCCCCCCAACAGTCTAGTTCACTGGGGGTTCAGTCTTAGCAGGACCCAGGGCTTCCCCTTCCACTGGTGCTCTTACTAGGATATTCATTGCTACCTATGGGGTCAGAGTCCAGGGTCAGTCCATGTATAGTCTTTAGGTAGTGGCTTAGTCCCTGGAAGCTCTGGTTGCTTGACATTGTTGTACATATGGGGTCTCGAGCCCCTTCAAGAGAGCCACTGTTCTAGCGTGATAGTTGACCTTGGGGAGTTTATTTTGTTCAAATTTTGCAATGTTTGGTTTATGGTTGGTACTTATGAAGATTGTTGGATGAAAATATAACTCTCAAGAGCTCTCAGCCCCTCACCTCTGAAGGGTGTGGGTGATGTTTAAGGTGGAGTAAAAACCTGAGAAAACCATGTCTAAGGAGGAGGCTCGGTCCGCTGTTTCCCTACTAGGCAAAGAAAGGGGAAAGGGTCATGAAGCTCAGTACATTGGTTTAATGGAGACTGGGGGGGTCTTCTGTAAGGCAGTGAAGAAGGAAGATTCCAGAGCGCCCTCTGAGGTGGAAATAGCAGAGTAGAGGTAGTGGATGGGAAGATGCTGTAATGATTCGAGCTGCTGACTGGATGACAGTGGTGCTAACCTGTATGGTGGTCAGGCAGGCTGTCCCTAAATGCGTTAGAAGTGGCGCCCCACTCCGGTGTAGCTGGAGTGTAGGGAGCTGCACCACGGCCTCTCTCTCAGATAGAAGGTAAAGGTAGTTGTGGGCAGCTTTCCCTGGAAGCTAATCCTTCAAGGTGGAATGGGTTAAGCTGTGACATCCCCCACCACGGATATACCCAAGACCCACCTGCCTCTGAAACTATGAATGTACCCTTGTTTAGAAAAGGAGTTTCCACAGATGAAGTTAATGATCTCAAGATGAGATCGTCATCCTGGAATTAGGAATTAGGGTGGCCTGAAAGTCAGTGTCTTTTTGTTTCTTTGTTTTGTTTTGTTTTGTTTTTCAGTTATCAGTTTATTTTATGTCTGTGGGTACGTGTATGTCTGCATAGGCCAGAAGAGGGCATCAGGACCTGTGGAACAGGAGTTGCGCTGGTTTCAAGCCTCCATGTGGGAAGCTGAGAATGGAACTTGGTTCCTCCAGCAGACACAGAGGCTGGGTTTATGTTGCTTTAAGTCAATGCTGTCTGGCTTAACAGAAGCTGGGAGAGATAAGGAAAGGTTCTCCTCTAGAGTCTTCAAAGGACTCACAGGCTTGCCTCACCAGCCCTGACTTGTAGTCTCCTCTTGAGATCCCTAAGAATCAGCTCCTGTGGTTCTGGGCTATACGTTTTGGGTTGCTATGGACCCTCCAAGCTCGAGTATGTGTGGTGCTGTGTCTGAGGAATGGAGAGGAGTCTAGGAGTTATTTTTAACTGTGATCTCTTGTCATTTCTGTTCTTAAGATTTTTGTTTTAATAAATCTTCCTTATTTTGATTTTTAAAATAGTCTACATTTTTGTTTTTTTACAATTTTAAGTTTCGAATTTTTTTCATTATGTAGTGTTTAAGTAGGATTTAGGTGTCTGTGTGTGCAGTGTGAAATAGACATTGAATTCCCATATAGAAAACAAATTGTGCCAACATTTCAAAAATCTGATTTAATAGCATAAGATAATCTATTAATGGATCTGTCAGGATTTATTGAATTATTTACTTATTGAAATTTGTTGTGTTTACAACTCACTGTTAAAATAATGTTGAAGTATATGTGCTCACACATAAATCTGTCATTACTTGCATCTTTTATTATTTCCGTATGACGGATTTCTGGAAATGCCGTTTCTGGGAATGGGTGTCATAAAGCTTGTTGATTTTTCCTTCGAACGCTCATGCTTTCTCCTCCCACTGCAGTTATGAAGTTAGGATAACTTATTGTAGGCATATCTGGCTGTTCGTTTGTCAACCACATCATTTAAGAATTGTCAATCCAGTAGCGAATCCTGGTGCTTTGCATACCGTTTTATATACATTTCTTTGGTTATCAATGGTTAAACAATTTTTAAACTTTTATTTCTTTTTAAAAAATTCCCAGTCCATTCTCCTCACCATCATTTCCTCTATGACAGTTGCAATGTGCTTCTTATTGTAAGAAAGGTATTCAGCTACACATTTAAAATAAGGTATAGAATACGTCAACATTTTCTGTAATATATCCCTTTATTATTTTTATCTTCTTGCAAATCTTTTTCCATTCTGGATCTGATAGATGCTTATCTAAACTATTTTCCACTATGTTGTTGCCTTAAACTTTTTTTTTCTCTCTACTGTTTTTTTAAAAAACAAAACAATTTTAAGAGTGGGGACTTTCATATCTCCTCTTCTTTTGTATTTACTTGCTTGTTTAGTGTGCAGATGCTTTCCCTCCCAGCAGAGGAAATCAAGTCTCCTGGGGCTGCCATGTGGGTGCTGGGAATGAAATGGAGGTGTCCTGGAGGAGCAGCCAGTGCTCTTAATCCCACACCCTCTCCTGGCTCCTCCACAGTTGTTGTCCTCGTTCTTCTGGTTTTTAGATACGTTCTCACTGTGCAGTACTCTGGCCTGACACTCACTGTGTAAGCCAAGCTGGCCTTGAAACCAGAGGTCTGTCCCCCTCTCAGGCTGGGGCTAAGGTCATGTGACACCACACACTCAGCTACCTTGAACTCTTAATCCATAATTTAGTTTGTATTAGAACTGAAATGGTAGCCTAAAGGATAATCTCATCCTCCTATATGAGAAAAAAATGTGAATAACAGCCTGCCACTACACGAGCTAGATTGGTTTTGGGATGGGGGACACTTGGAACTTTGGAATAACTGATTACATTATTGGAAATGACATTCTTTAAAAGTGGCATGTGTGCCCACCCCTGACTTAGTTTTGGGATAATTTTTTATTTTGGTGTCCCTTGGTTTTGGAAGGAAACCAAGAAATTTTCTGTGAACCTGTTGGTAGAATGCTTTTATGAGGCATGCGGAATGTTATGAGAAACACTAATTTATTACAAAAGCCACCATCTGTGTCCACAATAAGATTGTAATTGTTTATCGTAGAACATTTAAGTAAGCCCATTTGTCTTTAGTATGGTCAAGGGTGCAGGACCTCTGTAACCCAGGCTGGACCCCTGGCTAAACCAAGGCACTCGGCCATCTGCGGAATCATTTCCGTTTTTTCAAATTGTAAACTAGAACTTCCACCCAGGATCTCCGCAAGTCCTAGGCTGGTTAGAGTTGCATAGAGACCTCAAAATAAACAAGCAAATCATACAGTTTCCACTGCAAAGTAATTCTTACGGGAAAAGTGTAGAGTTTCATGTCTCGTAGCAGTAAGAAGGCTTAGCCAGTCACAGACACAGCAAGGGAGGAGATAAGGCCTTGAGGAATGAAGCAGGAGCCTTGATGGCTAGAACGGGGTGGCTGGCTGTTTCTCTTCCTTTACACACTATTTTATTTGTCCTCAAAATCAACATGGATGAGGAGATAACCATTCTCCAGCCCAGAGGGGAAAGAGGAAATGCCCCCCTCCTATGAGTTCTCACGTCTTCGGAAGTTAATGTGGTCATTCCTGTGTTCTTCAATGGCTTTGTAGTACTCTCATTGAAAAACTGAATATTCAACAAGACATGTTTAAAATAAATTACATTTAAAGGAGCTAATTATATTGGCTTCTATTATATTGTGTTCCTTATTGTCTTTGCTCACTGGCTGTTGACAATGGATTCATTCATTTATTTTTTTTTTATTTAATCAAATAGATTAAGGAGCTGAGTGAAATAGAATACATTGAAAATCTTCCTATCCTTCGAGTTCTCAATCTACTAAGGAATCCAATTCAGGTGAGAGTTTGTTTTCCTCGGGGCGGGGGAGGGGAGGGGAGGGGAACAGGGACCAGTCTTGGAATTCTGATTCAGCCTTGATCTGTACTATCAGGAATGTAAATACAATTACACACACACACACACACACACACACACACACACACACACACACACACACCCTCTGAAAACAATTGCACAGCTAACACTTCAAACAACTTGTTTAGGAAAAGTAAGGTGGTCTTTTATGGCTAACAAACTGTGGGCTGCCCCAGTTCCCCTAAAGCCCACATTTGAAAGTCACTGACTTCTTGGTCCTTTAAGACAGATGGTGGGTGGATCTAAACCTTCCTAATGAGAACTAATTAAAATTGTAAAGCATCGTTCTTTTCTATCAGAGAATGAAGAGCCCCCGAGGTCCAGACAGAATGTGGTTCCTCTTTTCTAACAGAGGGAAGGCAGTATTAGAGGAATGTGCCTGGATATAGCCATTGGACTGGCACAGCCATAATAAAACAACTAGAGGCTGAAACAAATGCAATCCCTAGGGGGCTGCACCCTTCGAGACCTAAGGATCAGGGACAGTTTTCCAGGTTTTTCTATCCCTCTATTGCTAAGGCCTCCTTCCCAGTCCCCTTGCCCTACTCACCACCTATCACAGCTTTGTTCAGATTTTCTACCCATATCCTTCCCAAGTGCCTGACTATGGAAGCTTCTCTTGTGTTCATTTTGTTCATATCTTGATGAGTAAATACATCTAGACAAATGAAAACACCAAATCAGAAATTAAAAAGAAACATTGAAAAATAAAAGCACATAGGGGACGGCGGCAGACAACGCAAAGGCACCTCGGAGGAAGGTCTGAGGTGCCCATCACACCCCGGACTCCGGCTGTTGGAGAGTGCTCTGCATCCACACCAATGACCATGGCAAATCCTCTCATGCAGAGGAATTCACTTATAGAAAAACACTCTCAACACCCTTCGAAGTACGTAAGAGAAGTTTTAATATGCTTCATTTGGTATTTAATAATCACACAGGTTCCCGGGTTGCAGGGTGGTGGTTCACTCTCTCTTACAACACGGAAGTGATCCAATCAGGGTAATTAGCATTCCATTTCCTGTGTCCCTGTGTTGGGACCCTGCTGGAAGATGCTGTTATATACTTCTCGTGCATTCCCATCCGAGAAAGGGATCTTACAGCCGTGTCTTGCTATTGAGGGAGGCGAAGCATCTTATACAAAATAAACCCCTCAGTTACCACTTTACAGTCAGGCAATCCTAACAGCTGGCAGGGAATAAAGAGGAATTCGTTCATAAGCAAGCGACATTTTGTTACTGTAAGACAAGTTCGTAATGATCCCAACTAATACAAAAGAGCACAATAAATAATCAACCCGTAATGAATCATGAGACATCGTCAGATGTCATTATTTTCAGAAGTGAAACTCTTTGGCATGAGTAGAGAGAGGTTTGGGCTGCCCACCTCTGTGGGCTCAGAGGATAATCCTGCCTTCCTGCTTATCTCACGGAGATTAGTGGGATCTGCACATTTGAAGAGTTTTATGCATTGCAAGACACATTCTGTATCTTGGCTGTTAATTGAAAAATGCCCAGCCCGGTGTTGGGGACTGGAAGACAGTCATGGCAGCAAGTGTTGAGAGGCCCTTGAGTATAGAAGGCTGGCGCTTGCTGACCTGGGGAGAGGAAAGCCATTCAATAGTCCTCTTGTTTTCAACAGACCAAACCCGAGTACTGGTTCTTCGTGATATTTATGCTGCTGCGACTGACAGAGCTAGATCAGCAGAAGATTAAGGTGGAGGAAAAGGTGTGTGACCACTCTGCCTCACGTGCTTTCTGGTTGATACATTAAAAAATGTCACAGCGCTTACAGCAGGACACGTGACCATCAGTGAGCGGCAGAGCGGTGTGCGAATTCACTCCTTATTTAGGAACAGTTTCCTTGTCCTAGGATTTGCCAGCCGAAGCCGCTAAGCTGGGCGTTGACAGGTGTTCCTTGGGTACAGTGGGACGTCTGTCATTGAGGAAGGAATACAGGTGCCCCTCCTGCTGCCCGTGGCCAGTCGTGGCTGGTTTGCAACATGTATAGCTTCCCTACGTAATCACAGAGTCTGAAATTCTATCTATGTCACATTGAAAGTTAACAGTGAAATATATCGTGCCATACTATCTAATCAAATGCTGTTTAAATCGCTGATCTAATACTGTAGTTTCCTTAATTCTGCTCCTTACCAGGATCCGTCAGATCCACTAAGCTCCAGAGGAGTGAGCCATTGCGTGCTAGCCATCACCTACCGCCCGCCCTCCCTCCCATAGCTGTAGCAGGAATCAATACTAATGAGGGGTTTCCTACACCAGATCCAATTTGAGATGGGAATGAAGGACAGTATATAGGTGGGCACATATTCCATCCCACAAATGTCTTTCTGCAGCCCAGACTAAAAATAGTCCCAGATGCTTCTTCATCCATATTTCCACGCTCCGGGCCACTGGTACATGCCTCTTTTAACATTTTGCAAATGGAATTAAAATGAAAGTCACTATTAAGTAAAGGGATAATGTATTTAGGAGGGTAGTAAAGACAGAGAGGCCTCTACACCAAGGAAAGGGCCTGTATCCTTGGCTAGAGAAAGCCAGGGTAAAGAGGTGCAGGTCTGGGAGGATTGGAGGGGGTGGGAACAGTTACGGACAAGAGGATGTCAGGAAATGGTTCTTTAGTGCCAACACCGTGGAGTCTTAGACAGCGCCTTGTATTCCTACTTCTTGTACTACAAGTTGGATTGTTTATTGATTAAAACCGATCAGACACTTCAGAGATTTTGTTTTGACTTTTTTCTTTAGCTCCTCCCAAACCAGAGAATATAAAGAAAAGGAAAAAAGGACTCCCTAGCTTTTTACAGTAACTCTCATTATTGGGATTTGAGGAAAGTTAGAGCTGACCGGAGACTGCAAGACTGCGGACCGCAGGACTCACCTTGTTAGTCTGGTTGCACATCTAGGAATCACAGGAAGGGCAGGTCCAACCTTGGTTCTTTTGAGAAACAAACATGTCTCTCTTTACTTTTCTAATTCTGGCAAAGGTTTATGCAGTGAATAAGTATGACCCTCCCCCTGAAGTGGTTGCTGCCCAAGATCACATGACACATGTCGTCAACAGCATGTCGCAGCCACAGAGGATCTTCGACAGGTACGTATTAGGGCCACACAGATAGAACTCTGGGTGGGTAAGCAAAGACAGCATTGCTGTTTTCCCCAGACCTCTCTTCTGTGACTCACTCACTCCCTGTGAAAGCTGCTTTCTCAGGGCTGGAGCGATGGCTCAGCAGTTTAGAGCACTGGGTGTTCTTCCACAGGACCTGGGGTTCAATCCCAGAACCTACATGTCAGCTCACAACTGTCTGCAACTTCAGTTCCAGGGGATCTGACATTCTCCTCTGTTCTCCATGAACACCAGGCACACACAGTACCCAGGAAACACACAGGCAAAACACCCGCATACATTAGATAATAGAATTTTCCAAGCTCTCTGTCGTCTTCTCAGAGGTAAGGGCCCAAGTGTTCAATCACGGCCTGTGATCATGTACTCGAATGTGCTGTTCATTCACCCTTTGGTGGCCCGTGCAGACATAATCGCGATCTGATTCTTTACTCTGTCACAGATACCCTGAGCCAAATGACAGTGAGTTTGAATTCTAAAATAAATGAATAGAAAATTTTTATCATCGTAAACACATTTGTTACGTTTCTTGTTCTTTGATGAAGAACGTGAGACCAGAATAAACTTTCTTCTATTAGCTGCTTTTAGCCAGGCTATTTTATCACAGCCCCAGAAGTCACTAATGCATCACCCCACACATTCACGTTGAGCATGGGTCATATTTCCCTCAGTTAATCTTCTCTGGAAGAATCCTCAAAGACGCGCCCAGAGGTCTGCCTCACTGATACCCTAGGCTTTCTTTCTCAATCCAGACAAGCTGACCATCACAATTAACCATCACACCGTCAATTGTAAACCCATCCTTAACCATGAGCAGATGTTATATACTCCTGCCAGAGAGCGTCCTGTGAGTTCAGACTTCTAGGGAGTCACTAGAAGGAAGCACTGCTCACCTCAGGGAGACCTGACTAGTCCCTTACAGAGCCGCCATCAGCCCAGCAGGGAGGAGCCACCGTGCCTGGCTGCACACACAATTCCAGTCTCTCACCTCCAGAGCCAAAGACAGACTTACCACGGTTTCTCCATCTCTTTTTGAACAGTCTGTCAGAACAGATGGCCATTTAAACCATAAGTTTAACACAGAAATTCTATCAATACCCAAAGGCATTTTAAAAATACATGTAAAACTCTTGGATATAAGCACCCTTTTCTTCATGTGGTGTTTGCTTCTGCGCCTCACGGTTGGAGTCCCATGGAGAGTAGTAGAATGTTTTATTTCACAATCTAGGACACAGTTATTACATATAATATAATCATGTCAGCATTGACCGGCTTGCATGTTTATGAGAGCTCTGTGGGTGACATGATTTATCCTTCCTTTGTGTACATCAGGAAAAGTACATTTGACTTGGAAGAAGGTCTCTTCTGATTTGTAATGGGGCAGCTTATTTGGTGCTTAAGGTCGCGTTTGTGTAAGAACGTGTATCAAAAAATCAGTGGCCGTGTTCGAGAAACACATATCTCATGGTCATGTCTGCTGCCAGACAAACAAGGGCAGAGGCCAAGCAGGTCTGGATGAGGAAGGATGGGACACCATTCACGGTTCTGCATCAATGGCTGCATTTAGCCCAACCATTGCCCTTCCCACTGTGCCAAGACACGGCAGGCCGGGGCAGCTGGAGTGGGGCACCAGCCGCTGCCCGCACCTGGCCCTGTCAATTGTGTGTTGCATTGTTAGAGATCCATTGTCCCCTCACCTGGTGTCACTGGGGTGAGGATGAAGACAAACTGAGTGGCCTGGTTGTCACTGATAGCTCCTGCTCTTTAGTGTGGCCAGCTTCCCAGAATCGCCTTGCACATGCTTCGCCCCAGTTCTGACACTAGGCCTTTCTTTAAGAGGCCTCGGCTTGGCTTGGTTGGCTAGGCTTTGCCTTGGATGTAGTATGTGCTTTCATTTGTATTTGTTTTTACAATAGGGGACATTTTTGAATTGTCTAACATTTTTCTTGTTTGGTGGCTTTGATTTTTTTTGTTTTGTTTTGTTTTGTTCATTTGCCTATTTTCTGTATTTGTCACTGTCTGTCATATTTTCTTTCTTGAAAATGTACTTTGATGGAGTCAGTAATGCACATGCAGTAGTGGGGAACAGTGCAGCCTTTCCCCATATTCCACCATAATGGTGCCCTGTACAGCCGTTAGTCAGGTGCCAAAAACTAGGAGACTTGATGGAGGCCTTCTGAGTCCTCAGGTTTCTGCAGCCCCTCAGGCGCTCCTGTGGGTTCAGTTCCATCTGGTTCTATGCAGGTTCATCAGGACTCAGTCACTCAAACACCACTCTCAAGACTTAGCAGTGTCACCACAAGTGTCTCCTGTGTGCCTTTGGATAGCCAGAATCCCCTCCTGTTCTCTCCTCTCCTCTCTGCCGTCTCTGGATCTACCCTCATTGTATAATATTCACTTCAAGAAGATGATGTGTCGGGGCTGGAGAGATGGCTCAGTGGTTAAGAGCACTGGCTGCTCTTCCACAGGTCCTGAGTTCAATTCCCAGCAATTGCATGATGACTCACAACCATCTATAATGGGATTTGATGCCACACACATACATAAAATAAAAAATAATCTTATAAAAAAAAGTTGATGATATGTGTGGATCATACAGAGTAACTTGCCCAAACTGGCACCCTCCCACCCCATGCAGGATACCTTCCTGGAAATCCGTCCTTGTGATTGAATTCTTTTTCATTGCAAAGTAGCATTCTAGGGCATAGGTTTATCTGCATTAGTTTAACCGTTCACATGTGAAAGGTTATTTAGGCTGACTCCAGTCTGGGCTGCCACTGCTGAAGAACTGTGAATACCACCTGCAGGTGTTAGCACATGTCAGCTTGAGCCTGTCTGCTCCCAGTGCCTACCCAGGGCTGTTTGGAGGGTTCCTGACCTCAGATCTGTTAGATGGCACCCACTGTTCCCTGTCCTGCACGGGCTCCAGCACCAGGCAGTCTGCCCTTCCCTGGAGACACTTCTGTTATGAGTGTTTTCCATGGGCGTTTGTCCCATGCTTTCCCCATTTCTATGCCTATCCATAGAGATTAGAAATCTGCTATTTCCTGACCTTTGTAGAACTGGATCCACATCTCAGCTACGCCAACAGACATTTTATTTTTTTATTTATTTATTTATTTTTTTTTGTTCTTTTTTTTCGGAGCTGGGGACCAAACCCAGGCCTTGCGCTTCCTAGGCAAGCGCTCTACACTGAGCTAAATCCCCAACCCCGACATTTTATTTTAATCTGTTTCTGTGGTATGCTTCATACTCAGGACAGGATGAGGACGGACACAGTGTTGATCATTTCATTCATTGGTTGTTGTTGTTGTTGTTGTTGTTTAAAGACAGGGTCTCTTTATGCAACTCTGGCTGGCTTGGAATTTGCTATGTAGACCAAGTCGGCCTTCAAAGCACAAAGATCTTCCTTCCTCTATCTCTGAATCTGTGCCGGGTTGAAGGAGTGTGCCACTAGGCCAGCAAGAGTTTGATTCTTTATTCTTCCAGTCTGGAGTCATGCTCCAGCCCATCCTTCCCTTTGAGCAAGTCAGTCAGCCTTTTCTTTACTCCAGTTTGTCAAATGAGGAACGGTAGAAACAGCCTCCTCAGCTCTTGTGGTAATTACGTGAGGGGTGTGTGGAGAGTGTAGAGCAGTGCCTGGCATGCAGTGACTGTTCACATGTGACGTCTGTTGTTCCTCTGAAGCCTGCTTGGCATGCCTGTGTTCTGGGACAGTAGATATGGATTCTAAACACTGCCCCCAGAATTCACGCACTTTGCTCATTGATAACTTCTAAGAGGAATAGATTAGCAGTCAGGAACTAATGTGTCCTTCCATGTTTTTCCTTTAGAAAAGCTTGGTAAAGTAAATTGAGGTAAACTTGCATTTTTACATCATCATCATCATCATCATCATCATCATCATCATCATCATCATTATCATCTATCCTTTGAATGTTATTTTCCCCCAATGGTTATATTTTATTTTATGTTGTATGTATGTGTGCCCAAGTGCACGTATGTGTGCACCATGTGTGTGTAGGTGCCTATGAGGCCAGAAGAGGATGTCAGATTCCTATGGAACTGGAGCTATAGTTGGTTATGAGCTGCTAGATGTAGGTGTTAAAACCAAGCCTGGGTCGTCTCACGAGAGCAGCAAGTGAAATTAAGCCCTGGTCTGTCTCTCCAGCCCTAAATGTCATTCTGGGCATATTATAATCTTGTTTCTGGAAAGTGGAACCGTCCTTGCCTGTATTCAGCAGTGAGGTGACTATGACTGTGAAGTGGCTAACACAGGGCGTCTCTGCTGGGTCTCGTTGCAGCACTCTGCCAAGTCTGGACGCCCCTTATCCCATGCTCATACTGACTGGGCCTGAAGCTTGTGGGAAACGAGAACTTGCCCACCGCCTCTGCAGACAGTTTAGTACTTACTTCAGATACGGGTAAGTATGCCTGTTGGCATCTGAGTCTGACAGACCAAGGTGGTGATTCCATTAGAGACCAACTTATTGAACCAATGAGTTTATTGGGGTTACTTACAGTAGCAGGGACAGCTCAAAGGCAGCTGCCTCACCAAAACCCATCTCAGCATGGAGATGGCTCACAAAGGCTGGGACCCTGCAGCTCACAGCACCACGTCCAGCCCCCTCAGCAGGCCCTCAGCAGTCCTTACTGCATAGTTAACCTCAGGGAAAAAGAGGCCTCAGGGAGCAGGGGTAGGAGGGGATGGGGTGGGTGGGGATTGGTGGACAGGGTCAGGTGGTGATGGGAGCTGTGTTCATGAATCTTGTATCTGGAACTTTCTGGGATGCCAGGACTCCCTAAATCGTATTGAGCGTCCCTCTGGGATGGACTGTTTCAGTCAGGAGACATTGGTATACAGTGCCTGCGAGGTCATAGTGTGGGTCACACAGAGTTACTCTTACCTGGTGGTCTGTCTTCTGAGGACAGCCTTTCCCGAGCTGGGCCTGGAACACAGGCTGGCAACTCTGAGGCTCCTCGTCTCCTCTCCAGAGGCACATAGCAGCAGAGGGGGCAGCACGAGGGTCTCCTGTCCCTTCCCTCAGGTGACTCAACAAGCTCTAGGTCTCCTGTAGCAAATGGAGTAGATGGAGGTGGGGGCCAGTGGGAGGTCGTGGGGGTGCAAAACAGAGCAAAAGGAACCATCTGAGAAAACCAGCCCACTGAACTTGCAAGAGTTTTAGACGTTTCTGGAAATCACATTTAGAGTTGAACTGTGATCTTCTGACCCCTTCCTCTTTGGTCTTTATATGTGGCAAAGGATTTACTTTGAAATTAGTGGTGTGTATGCCATCGAGTTGAAGATGTAACTACAAAGCTGTGTAGGCCAGTACGAAATGCTAGTTTCTAATGCCATTACAGAAAAGGTTCCTTCCTGAGGCTGTATGTGTTCAAACAGTGTACATACCATCTTTAAAAGGCCCATTTATCTAGATACTTAAAATTACAGCACACATTTGGGCATTCTAGACACAAATACTATAGAATAGAAATACCACAAAGTTATAAAAATGAGCTAAAAGTTAGTACTAGCGTTAAAAGCTTAGTGGCCAATATGTTCCACGGCTTTCTTTTTTTCTTTTTTTTTTTTTGGTTTCTTTTTTTTTTTTCGGAGCTGGGGACCGAACCCAGGGCCTTGCGCTTCCTAGGTAAGCGCTCTACCACTGAGCTAAATCCCCAGCCCCCCAATCGGCTTTCAAAGACAAGCTGGACACAGTGTGTGGAAGGTCAAGTAAGAGATCAAGGGACACACTGACCATTGTACCACGGTATACATTTGGAACCTTTTAGCAAACCAAAGCCACCTAGGGAACCAGGTCTTTCTCTCATCCCTGTCACGTCTCTGGCAGCATCTGGCAATAGTTGGTGGCCTGGACCTTTTCATTTATTGCTGCTCTTTCCACAGCATGTTTGCTGTGACGTGCTTTTGGAAATGTTTATTAACTTTCCATCAAGATTTCTGATCCAGACTGCTCCAATGCTCTTATCTGGCCCAACTACTCATTTCCACCAGTCCCACATGTTAAACAAGTTAAAATGCTTACCCATCCTGATTCGATTGCTTTACTTAGTGTCTTTTTCTAAGCCCAGGTAGATGAGTGGCCACCTTAGCCTTGTTCACCAGTGAGTTCTCAGTGTCTAACATATGACCAGGTACTTAGAACATGTATAACAAATATTTATTACATGAATGACTAATTGAATAAATGGACAGCTAAGTTAGTGGCCATGTATGCAAATTTAGCTGAAATGACAGCGACAGGAAGTTTTGATGGCCTTCCTGATGGCTCTGTGGAGAAATGGATAGATGGATTCATTCATTCATTCATTCAATCTTTACTGAGTTTCTCCCATGTTCTAGTCCCTGATGACACAGTGAGAGACTGCTGAGGTCTTTCCTTTGTGCAGCGTATAGCCTGGAAAGGAGCTGCTGCCTTAAAACATGGACTGTGTGGCATTTGTGCAGGTGTGAGGTGGCAAATCCCACAGAATGAGCTTCATGGCTGTTCTGGGGCGGCCACTGATTCTCCCCTTCTGACTGTGCTACCAGTTGCTCCACCCCCTCCCCCTTCACCCCCACCTTAGGGGCAGAAGTAGGCCTACACACTGGTCTCAGCCACGCCCGTCCTGTGGCGGATCGTTCTCAGCTCCCCCAGGGTCTGGGTCAGAGACCTTGTCCTTGGGCCACAAAGAAGAAGAGTATTAGGTAGCTAGTGACTTCATCCGTGGAGAAGGCCAAGCTAGGCCTGCCACTTTGATTAACACCAGAAGTAAACCAAAGCACATCTTAAGAGATAAGCCATTCCTTTACAGTTTCCTCTTAATGTTCCTTATCCCACATAGATTGTAGATTTTTAATTAAATGAAAGAAGGCACAGATACAATCTCACTGCAACATTTTCCTGGCTACTTACTCGACTCTTCTCTCTTATTTATTTTCTTTTCTTTGGTGTTTTTCTCCTTATAATTACATGCACCATGATCAAGGCAATGAGTGAAATTCTCACATGCCGACTTGCATGCACAGATACATGAAGAAAGAGCATGATTCCGTGATATACCCAACAGTGGTGGACGGTGTGTTCTGTGATACTAGGCTTTGCTTTTACTGCTGGTTCTTGGTGTAGAACCAGGTCAGATGCCATTTCTTTACCTATAGTTACTGGTGGCCTAGAGATAATAAAGTACTGCTCTCAAAGTCTATTTCTTACTCCATATTACCATACGAGTTGTGACTGGAAACGTGTTAAATAAAGAAGGCCCCACCAAGACCATCTTCCAGTCTTAAAACCAGTCATGTGACCTGAATCGTCCTGAAAGACAGACTGTTCTTTCCTCCATCTCTGTTTTATAATAATAATCTCTACTGCTTTTTCTGATACTGACTACTACATGTGTTTTTATTTTTAGCATTAAAATAAAAATGTCTTTATTTTAGCTGTTTGGCTGCATGAGATAGCTAAAGTTCAGTTTAGCTGAACGAGAGAGCCTAAGGCCATTTTTCTCTGATGCGTCCCTTTCTACGAATGTAACAGCCTTATAGCATGTCTCCTTGACTTATTCAGTAATGCGGGATGGCCATGGTCCAGGCACCAATGATAAAACTGAAACGAGCAAATATGGGCCCCATCCTTCTGGCTTCATAAAACAATGCATGTTGGATGGGATTTACGCAGGAAATGCTCTCTAACAAGAGACCTGGCAGAGTTCTGTTACCAGGGAAGAGCCCACGACAGCATGGTAGGATGTAGGGTCTGATGGAGACACTGCCCTAGTGAGGCATAGACACTTTGTTAAGAGAGAGGACACACTGTTGAACAACTCTGAAGGCTAAACTTGAAAGTAGGAAGGTGGGCAGACAAAAGACTAGGAAGTCTAGGCTAGGAAGGTAGACAGACGTCTGGTCACCGTGAGTGTCTAAGCAGGGAGCAGGATGTTACCATCTGTGCTTTAACAAAGGTGCCAGGTGGGCAGTTTGGGACAAGGCTTTGGGAAGGAACACTGGAGACAGGGAGATGGGTTACAATAAAGTGGGCAGGTGATGCTGGCACGAGCCAGGCAGTCTCTACTCACCAGAACATGAGCATAGGGGTGGCTCCCTGGAGCCCCTTGTGTTCATGATCCCTTCAACTATGTCCAGCAATTTCCTGATGCCCTGGGTGTGCAGACAACAGCGTTAGCCTACTCAGAACACCTGGGCTTCTGTGGCTACACATTGAGAGAAATCACAACAATACGACATATTACCATGGACTGAATCATGGGCTCAGCCAAGCTCTGCCTGAATTAGCACAGGACCCACAGGACTCACTGTCCTGCTCATGGTTTCCTGAGGCACTCAAGTCCAGAACTAAGGTTCTAAAGCTATGCTTGAGTCTCACTGGGACAGTCTACTTCCCCAACTACCTTCTCATTCTTTCTTCTTAGATGGCTTTTCTTCCTTTCACCTTGCCCTGGACACTTTAGAATGCCATTAGTAGGGATGGCCGTCCAGATTTCCTTCCTTCCCAACAGTGTGGTTTCCAGGGGCATGGTTTGTTAGCAGGTCCATGACAGCCCTGTCTGGAATGCCAAAGTTCCCCTTGGTCCTTTATAGCCAGAGATGCAGTCCCTCCTCAGTCTCCTGCTTAGTCCTTTGGTGGCAAAGTGAAACTAACAGGGAGTCTGGCTCCCATCTGAAGCCATGATTTAATCATGCACCAGGATTTCACTAGTAAATTAATTAGCAAGCAATAAAGTCATAGAAATATGTGTGCGGAGGAGTGGGCAGATGCTGACAGGGTGCCCCAAAGAAAGCCACTTGAGGTAAAGTTGCTGCTGCTTTTCCTAAGTGAGCTTGGTGAAACATTGTGGTGGATTCCCTTTTCAGGGTGCTCATTTTCGGGCAGCACATACACACACACACACACACACACACACACACACACACACAGAGTGAAGGTCTCTCTATGTAGAAATCGGATGACAGCTTGGAAAGCCCACAGGTCACCGTAGGTCTTTCTTAATAGAAGGTCCCACCACTTCTGCAAGTCTGTCAGCCCCATCTCCACGCCACTGAAGCCATCTCTTTGTTTACCTGCCCGCGTGCTTCAAATTGCTTCTTCGTTTAGCCTCTGTTTAGAAACTCTTCAAAACTCCCTGCCACTCAATCCCTTTGTTGGGAGATGTAAATTCAATGTAGCGTGTCAAGACTTTGCTGAAGGAGCACAGCCACGGATGCCAGGCCACATGTCCCTAACTGTCAGGGACAGCAATAGACAGAGGGTCCCAGGTCTCTGCCCAGGCATGGGGGAAATGCCTGCGCATTCCAACAACAAAACAAATGTCACCGTGTTTTGAACGTGTTCTCTTCTGGCATCTACTGTGTAAACATAACATTGAGACCCGAAACTTTCCTGGTACGTTTAATTCTTGAGTGTAATAGAAAGGGAGCAGTCGTATGAATTTTAAATACCCGTGGCTTTGACTTCGTAATGTGGAAACTTTCAAGGCTTAGCTTCGAACCTCCTGATTGGTGTGTCGTCACAGAGGTTGACTGGAGTCATCTTGGTGTAGCTGCTTAGCTCGGTGTATAAATGCTGTGCTCAGTTGATCATCTGCAAAATAAGAAACAGTACCTGCTCTGTGGTCTTCTTTTCTCTTTCTGTTGTAAAGGAATTAGCATGCCAAGCATCCAGCAACTCTCCACTCCTATTTTAGAGCTACTAGGTAATCTAAAATTCAGTTTTATTCCCAGAACTTACTACTTGCAAGGCAGAAGGCTATGAGATCTAGAGTCTTTGCTGAAGGAGCACAGCCACGGATGCCAGGCCACAGCTTTATCTTCCCTGACTGTAGGGACAGCAATAGACAGGGGAGTTGAGAACTTTGTGTTCTGGTCCTGGGGCCATCACCAGCCTGCAGGGTGACCTTTGTAATCACCTTTATAATGGTGAGCTTCACAGCTGTGCACCTCACGCCTTTCGTTTTCCCTTGATGTCACAGTAAGTTTAGCGAATGCCTGCCATGTGCCAGGTATTGGGAATGCAAGGACAAGAGGACAAAGGTCTTCCAGCTATATATTGTGCTGGGAAAACAGGAAAGATTATGAAAGGTTTCAGAGTAAGGGTGTGTATGTGTATGTGTGTGTGTGTGTGTGTGTGTGTGTGTGTGTGTCTGTGTGTCTCTGTGTCTGTGTGTGTGTGTCTGTGTGTCTCTGTGTCTGTGTGTGTGTGTCTGTGTGTCTCTGTGTCTGTCTGTGTGTGTCTGTGTGTCTCTGTGTCTGTGTGTGTGTGTCTGTGTGTCTCTGTGTCTGTGTGTGTGTGTGTCTGTGTGTCTCTGTGTCTGTGTGTGTGTGTCTGTGTGTCTCTGTGTCTGTGTGTGTGTGTCTGTGTGTCTCTGTGTCTGTGTGTGTGTGTGTCTGTGTGTCTCTGTGTCTGTGTGTGTGTGTCTGTGTGTGTGTGTCTGTGTGTCTCTGTGTCTGTGTGTGTGTGTGTCTGTGTGTCTCTGTGTCTCTGTGTGTGTGTGTCTGTGTGTGTGTGTCTGTGTGTCTGTGTGTGTGTGTATCTGTGTGTCTCTGTGTCTGTGTGTGTGTCTGTGTGTCTCTGTGTCTGTGTGTGTGTGTGTCTGTGTGTCTCTGTGTCTCTGTGTCTGTGTGTCTGTGTGTGTGTGTGTCTGTGTGTGTGTGTGTCTGTGTGTGTGTGTCTGTGTGTGTGTCTGTGTGTGTGTGTCTGTGTGTGTGTGTCTGTGTGTGTGTGTCTGTGTGTGTGTGTCTGTGTCTCTGTGTCTGTGTGTCTCTGTGTGTGTGTGTGTCTGTGTGTCTCTGTGTGTGTGTTTGTGTGTGTGTGTGTCTGCGCACATGCACATGTGTGGTTACAGATGCTATCTCAAGACAGTAGATAGCTAAGGCCTCTAGAGCTAAGAATTCATTCAGCACTAGAACTGTGTGCTCCCACAGAGGCTTGTGCATAATTGTAGTATAAAACCACAGTCCAGGAAGAAGGAGGTGTCTCAGCCTCAAGTGGAGGAAGAGGTGGGCCCTGGGCAAGCCGTTGGGAATACAGATGGTGCAGGCTGAGGTTGTGGGAGTGTGAAGACCTACCTGCGTGCTATTCCTGAGGAGGTTAGGAGAGGCATTTGGATGGCGCTTAAGCAGTCCTGACAAAGAAGTGCCCATGTGTGTGGAGAGGGGAGAGGAGCCTACAGAAAATGCTCATAGATCAGAGAGAATGTGAAAGCAATCGATGTTATTCTTCTTCAGCTGTCATTACGTGGTGGCAAGGGGGGTGACTCAGAAAGCAATAAATAACATAAGTAAAAATTGGATATTGATGAGCCAAAATTTGTATAATCCTCATAGATTATAGTGATTAACTATAGTCTAACACTTCTAAGGCGCATCTTTTTCACAATTACATTACTTTATGATTTATGATCTGTGGGTCGATTTAATTTTTAAAACATTCTTCACAATGAAAGCGTTTCCATTGTGACTTTCAAGTTCGTGAAAATTGACTGAGCTCTCTGTTTCTATGACTTCAGGGCCTGTCACATGAGCTCTCTGTTTCTATGACTTCAGGGCCTGTCACACCACAAGACCGCCTTACTTTGGTGAAGGGGATCGAGTTGATTATCACTTTGTTTCCCAAGAGGTTTTTGATGAAATGCTGAGCATGGTAAGGCTGCTCCCTGTTTTTTTTTTTGTTTGTTTGTTTCGTTTTGTTGTTCATTTTGGTTTTGGTTTGTTTTTATCACATAACAAATACATGTTCTTTGTCAGGAATCTAAGGAAACAGTGGTTTCTAAAATGGTAAAGACGAAATGTTTTGCACTTTCTAAATCTGTTCAGTCGGGGTGAGCTCATTGTTGAGGGTGGAGCACAGTCCTTTGGCCTCAAATGCATTTTCTTAAACACTTGCTTCTTCTTGGCCTTCACCTGGAAGGGACTCCTCACCACTTGGGTGTGTTTCATTGTAAGTACACACGAGGAGTGCAGTACACACCCACTTCCTACTTCGTTACCCAGAAAGCATCTCCACTCACCATAACTCCTTGTGCTTTTCCTACACCACAGCTCGTAGTGTTGCCTACACCTCAGTCGTCCCTGTCACCGTCGAAGCCCTTGCCACCTTATCCACTTCTACAACTTAACTGAGGACCAGTGAAGGACCAGTCTTTGTCTGTGCCGTGAGCAGCCAGCATTCAGCCAGGAGTACCATATTCCCCTCTCTTTTCTCCCTCCCTTCTTTCTCTGTTTTCACCCTAAAACAACGGACCTGTCTTTGTTAAACCTCCATTGTGCACAATCATGAGCCGTCTAAGCATTGGCTGTGCAATTGCACTAGCTTGGTTTTGCACAGATGTCTACTGCGGTACGTGTTCTTAGGGCTCATCTTGTGCTCACAGAGACAAGCGTGTGAGCACGTCCCACACTCCCAGGCAGCTCTCCCCATAACCTTATCAAAAGGACATCTTGGACATCATAAGCCTTTTCTCTTAAGGCTATATTTTGACAGGTCTGCTTGATTTATTAAGAGTTTTCTAGAAGTTTGTATTTCTAACAGCCTTTAAAAGAGATCTGAGGTGTGTTTTCACTGTACTAAGAAGCATTTTTTTTTTTTTTTACAGAACTCTAGGATGGAATCTACCTCCATCCCACGGTGGATGTTAAATTCTGCTGTCAGAGTGGGGCAGTTTTCTCTGGGAGTTTGGTTTATCTGTTCTCCACTCGCACCTCCTGCTCCCTGATGTTCATAGCTTTATCAGGCCTATAGTCAAGTTCGTCCGTTTCAGTCCCCAGCCTAAGAAATCGTTGCACTTCTAGACTATATCTAGCTTTACAGTTTATGCTCCAGAGAAATCCCCATGTATTTGAGAAATACTCATTTCTCCTGTCTCTGCCCAACATGTATTACTCCGATGTAATTTTCATCAGAGTTTCCCCTCTACTCTCCTTTTCTTTGGTGGGTGACGCTGTTTCGTGAAGAGAGCTAAGCCAGACAGAGTCAAAAATTCATGATACACTGTCAGCCTCCTGACCATGCCCACACTCTCAGCCTTCTGCACGTAGACCACCCCTACCACGCACCACATGCCCAGACAGCCTGGCTCTCCTCACCAGACACTGTGGCCTCTCCACCCCCAGACACCTACTGTGAGCAGGCCACTAAGATAGAGAAAACATATGGACCTCCTCCCTCTCCCATGTTCGCGTGTCTTCTCAACCAACACTTTCCTCCAGCCAGCGAAGCATTCTCAGTCCACAGATGGCTACGGCAGCCCTTTATACAGGAACCATGCTTAGTCACTCTCCGGCGGAAATGCCCCCACTGGAGGCTTCTGTTGTGTGACCATTGCTACTTATTAGGAACCCCTCATGCACAAGGAGTGTTCCTGGCCACAGCTGGAGAACTGCATCCTCTAAGGCTTAACAAATCAGCTGAATGAGATCTCTTTCATATTATATGCACAATGCACGGTCTCTTCCAACCATGCATGCTTCCAGAAAATCCACAGAGGAAGTAAATAAACATATCTGAAAAATAATTCAGATATGTATAGAATGTTAGAGCTCTTCAGAGAAACAGAACCAGTAAATGTGTGTATGTGTGTCTGTTTGTATAATCTCTTTTACACTCACATACATATATATACATATATATATATATACACATACACATAAATATAGTCACACATGTGCATGCACACACACAAAGACACACACACATATTTATACACATACATATATGTGGAAATAGAGATCGCTTTATTAGAAGTATCACATGGTTGAGGAGATTGACAAGCCAGAACCTTCTGTGTGGGTGGGCAAGCTGGATACTTAGGAGATCCTGCAGTAAAGGTGAGGCCCAAGGCTCACTTTTCTGTTCCATTCAAGTCTTAAGGGGTTATACGCAGCCCAGCCACACTCCAGGGCAGTCTGCTCCTTCCAGCTTCACCAGTTTCAATGTTCATTTTGCCCCGCGTCACTCTCCAAGTTGACCCATGAACCATCAGACATGGTAACTGCACTAAAACTCATGGCTACATTGCCCACATTCATAGACATACATGTTTAAATGCATACATATGGAAAAGAATCAGAACTTTTTTTTCAAAGAACAAAAAAATTATGAGATTGAAAGAATAAAAAATTAAGGGCACGTGTTGGTAGGTTTTTTAACTTTAATTGTAATGATTTTCCTCATCAACCCCAGCACGCATAATCCTCAGAAACCTACCCAACCCCGAAAGGCACTCTGTATCTCCTGCCAAAACTCTCTCCTCTGTCAGATAGCCAGTCTGTCATCTACACAGATCTGCAGAACCCCTGGGGGCAGGAGGGTATCGAGAGACTCTGGGGCTGCTGCTGCTAGTGACGGCAGCACTGGACTCCCAACTGCTCGCTGTTTTTAATGATGCTCCGCCATTTGATGGGGTTGGGTGCACCCCTGAACATTATTTATTCTAAAGTCATGCATTTCAGAAGGCACATTTACCAAGGTCAGCCACATTTTTATCACTTCTCCTGCTATCAGCTTGCCAGTTTAGGGTAGGCCTAATGGATTCCTGAATATATCGTCAAAGGAAAAGTCACAATTTGAGGGGTGTGTTTTTTAACCTACATTTTCCTTTCTTTCTGTAAGGAATACAGCTGACACAGGGAATGGGCCTCCAGAATATACAGAGAGGGTGGTATTTATGTTTAAATGACTATAGGGCAGGCAAGAATTCTATTGTCTAACATTTGGAGTACTTTCAATAAAAAGTCATCTTTGCAAGGAAAACCAGGCTGGGTCTGGGTCTATTTTTCTTCATTCCTTTGTCCCTTCATTTCTTCCTTTGTTTGTTCCTTCCTTTGTCTGTCCTTCCTTCCTTCCTTCCTTCCTTCCTTCCTTCCTTCCTTCCCTCCTTCCTTCCTTCCTCCCAAGCTTTTAGGATGTCAACAGCGTTCAGGATTACCCATTCCTCATGGCTTATCTTGAAAAGCAAGGAATTTAGGATTGGGATCCTTGTCTGGAGGCCTGGGATGCTGGCATAGCTGCAAGGAGAGGACGAGCCATTAGTTTTACGCTCTCTATGAGGAAGGTTTGTAGTGGGAATTTGGCAGGAAATTGTTAAGCAAGAACCACGGCCTGATCTACCAGAAGCTTCCACTCATATCCCTCCGCAAACATCTTATCAGTAGACTATTTAAGTAAACCTTCTTTTTATAGGTAGACTTCTGAAAAACCCATCAGAGCTTAGCTGTTCCACCATCCCACGGCCCTGTCGCTCTTCTGCACCTCTTAACAACTTTTCAGTTCTGTAGAATTACATGAGAGTAAGATGTTAAGTGATTTAGTCATTACATTACAGCAACTGTTGTGTGCAAACCTTTGCCTTTTTCTAATTCCAGGGGAAATTTATTTTAACATTTAATTATGGCAATCATAATTATGGATTAAATAGGGACACTGTAGAAGGTATTGCAAGAGATGGATTAGCAAGCTGCATCCATATGGAATTAGAAGTAAGTATTTTTTCATTCAACTGTGAGTGTATGCGTGCGTGCATATGTGTGTGTGTGTGTGTGTGTGTGTGTGTGTGTGTGTGTGTGTGTGTGTTGAATGTCTGATGTTGGGGCTACAATATCCGGGTAACATACTGCTGTGCACAAGAGAAATGCTACAGAAACGTCAAGCATTAAGTTGCTTGTCACTGTGGGGTAAGATCCATGAAAGTTAAGTGACAAGATTTAGATCACAGCCCCTTTCAAGATGTGTTCTCTCCCATTTCCTCAGTAAAGTACCCCTTTGTCATCACAGTGTGTCTCTGTTTAAACGAAGTGGGTACAGGTGTGGGTGGCTCCCTGTCCCCTGAGTGTGCCACCCTGAGTGGTCACCCTGCCGTCATTCTCCAAAGAGCTGTGTGGGTGGTTCTGTCGATTGACTCTGAGTGTTCACTGGATGCAGCACCTTCATTTATACTTCTGGCAAGTTAGACTTGCAGATTTTCAGATTTTTGTCCCTCCCTTGTGTACCAGCTACCCCCAACATCCTTCTCAAATTAGATCGTATAGACATTTTCCCAAAATTGTGAACTAGAGGAAACCCTTGAATTTCCCACTCACTTTCTTGAAGAACATTAACTCAACTAAATAAACCAGGTCTTCAGTGATGGTCCATTTTTAAAAATTGCTTTTGCTAAGCAATATAGCTCTTCTAATCAGACAAAATGAATTTAATCAAAACAGACGTAAAGCGTAACTTGACATGGCTGTTCTTTCCCATTGACTGAATGCTTCCTTCATTAACTTGCTTCATTCTCCTTTGTCATGCCACAGAGGAGGAGATGGTGGCCCCTTTGGCTCACTGCCCTGCCTCAGTAGAGCTGGGCACACTTCCTTCAACCTTTACCTTTCTGCATCAGTCTTCTTTACTCCTTTTTAAATTATTATTTTAAAAGATCGCTTGTAAAAAGTGTCATCCTTGGATAGAGAAACAAAACCTCATGCACGTTTGATTGCGGCCAGGCCACGCTCCGTCCTTTCGCATCTCCCTTTTCTGTCTCAACAGTTTCTTGAGTGATGGCTCCTGTTCCCCGTTTTCTGTTTTTGTTTTTGTTTTCTCCCTGAGAGCTTACTCCTCCTCATTTCCTGGAGGTCAAGTCTATAAACTGTTTTATTTTCCCCACTCCTCTCCAGCTGAGGTGTCTTTTTCCAGACTGCCCTTGTCACCGGCTTTTAAAAGCAGCCTGTGTTTCTTCCCACTGAATCGTTAAAGCAACGATTTTGAGCTTGAGTTAAACTGATGATGTTAGAGCTGATTCGAAAGGACTTCACAATCCACTGGGAACAACTCTCCCCCTTTCCCCAAGAGGGAACTCATGCCCGGGGAGTTTCAGGGATGTGTGCAGAGTCCTTAGGAACTACAGAGCTGAATCACAATCCAGACCTCCCAGGTTACAGACCACATCCTTTCACCCTGTGGTCACCTGCTTAAGCAGGGTATGCTGTCCCCTTCTGGATGGAGGCTGTAACATGTGGAACCACAAGGTTGGTTTTTTTGTTTGTTTCTTTGTTTGTTTGATAATTACTATAACAAGTCTTTAAATTTTGCATCTGTGAATGGAGAAAATGTTGAAGGCAGAAGCTCTGGCCCCAAGATGGTGGAGGCCGATCCTTTGCCTAACAGTAGAAGCAAGGTGGCTTTGGTGGTTCCAACAGGTTCCAGCTAAGGTGGTGGCAGGAGGCTCTCCCCAGACCCAGAGAAGTGACAGGTGGCATAGATGTGTGAACTTAGCTAATCACAGTGGTAGCAAGGTCTAGCCTCCACGTGAAGACATGTTTCAGACCACACTCATTCATGTTTGGCACCTCTTTCCCCAACTCCCCCCCAAGTTCAGGACTGTATTTGTGACTGTAGTTGTCTGATCATGGTGTATAGGTTGTATCTATCTCTAACTCTACCTAGCTATCCAGTGGTACCAAGAAAATGGACAGCAGAAGGGCACCATGGGATGCTTTTTCCCTGGGAAGAGCTCTGGCTTCCCGTGCTTCAAGGATGCCTGTTGAAATATGAATCAAATTACTTCTCTATAATAAAATGGAAATACTGCCCTAGTTTGTGCCCGATAATTTTCTTTCTTTCTTTTTTTTTAACAGCCACATTCATTAGAACGATTAATTTGAGGACAACCAGGTGGAAAGAATTGCTATAGTTCCTATGATAATTTAATATTCGATGAAGAGAGAAAAGTAATCCAGCCTTGAAATATTTGTAGGGAAATAGCACCTGACTGTACAGATGAAATGTGTTCTTGAATGTGATACCGTGTGGTGCCCTTGAGTTGTCACACGTCCCCACGGTGATGCCCACGGTGGGCCAGCTGTTTCTGACTTACATTCTTTAAACACCTAGGGTATAAGAAGTTTGAAATATTCCTATTTTGAGCCTCGATATATCTTGGTGGTGCCTATGGACAAGGAAAAATATGAGGGATACTTGCGAAGAAAGGGATTGTTCAGTCGCGCAGAAATCGAAATTGCCGTCTCCAGGGTGGACCTTTATGTTAAAGTTAACCGGAAATTTCCAGGATATTTTGATGCAGTAATCAATGCAGGTCAGTAGTGCCCAGCAGAGGTTTATTTATTTATTTTTAATGTTTTCATGTTTGAAGTATATGATCACTGCTGTATTAGTCAGGGTTTTCTAGAGTCACAGAACTTATGGAATGTCTCTATATATTGAGGGAATTTATTGTGATGACTCAGTCTTTAGTCCAACTAACCCAGCAATGGGAAGTCCAAGAGTCCAGTAGTTGCTCAGTCCCATGATTCAGCTGGTCTTCTGTAAAGCTGGAATCCTGAAGAGGTAGGTTCCTACAGATGTGCTGGCCAGGAAGTGCAAGCAGGAGAAGAAGAGTGAATCTTCTTTCTTCCAGTGTCCTTATGTGGCCCAGATTAAAGGTGTGTGCCACCGTTCCTGGATTTGGAACTTGCTTTGTCCCAGGCTGGCCTTGAACTCAGTTATCTGCTTACCTCAATCTCTTGGGATTAAAGGCGGGTACTATTTTACCTGGGCCTAATTTTCATGGCCACTATGCCTCAAGGTCTCCAAGTCAAGATCCAGGTCAGAAGCCTGTATCTTCCAGCCTCAAGATCTGAATCACAGGTGTGCCCTCCATTTCTGGAATGTAGTTCATCACAACAGCATTTCCAGTTTATGTCATGGAAAGAAAATTCTTAGGAAACAGAGACATCTGTTGTAATTACAAGCTGCAAAAATCTGCAGAAGTGGGTAAGAAGTTTCCCACTATTTCCATCAGAGGTTAAGTTTTCTTAGCCCATATGGCTGTGACTAAAAAATAAAAAAATAAAAATAAAATATAAACAAAAAAACAACAGCAACAAAAAATGTGGACATAGATTTCCTCCCCTGGGGACACTGTGAGGACAAAGACAGATAATAATACCTCAGTTGAAATATATAAACATTTAAAGGCACATGAAGCTCAGGTAATGTCATTGTAACCTATCTCTACAAAGAATTATGACTGCTGAAAAATACTGAAAATGTAAAAGTATCTGGATAAAACAGTTTTAAAAAACTACCTTAGAATAAAGTGTGTCTTTTTTTAAACTCAGATATTTTTAAATGTTATCAGCACAAACAAATAATGCGTGTTTGAAGTGAAGGATGTGATAGTTTGATTAAATTAAAATTTGATCATAAGTACATCGTATTTATGTGTTGAAACCATAATGTTCCATAAATATGTATAGTTATGTCACAGTTATATCAAATGAAAAATTAAAGATAAAAATGGCCACTAATTTGGAGCAGAAGCAAGAAAGAGAAAGATAAATTATTGAAATATAGAACTTCCTATATGCTTTTAATTATATCACTTCATACATCCGTGAAGGAAGGTAAGCACTCTGTATAGATGAGGAGATACCTTGGAGCTATAAGGTGGCTCAGAGGTAAAGGTCCTTTGCTGCCAAGCCTGGTGACCTGGGTTCAGTCTGTTATGTTGTGTGATGACAGACAGAAGAAGAGAACTGACGGGTTTTTGTTTCATTTTTTTTTCTTTTTTAAGACAGGGTTTCTCCAGGTAGCCCTGGAACCTACTCTGTAGACCAGGCTGGCCTCAAACTCAGAGATCCAGCTGACTCTACCTACCAAGTGCTGGGACCAAAAGCATGTGCCACCCCTACTCAGTGAAAACTGACTTCTTTAAGTTGTCCTCTGACTGCCACATGTGTCCCCTCCAACAAAGACATAAATACAGTAGTTGAAAGGGCGGGGGCTGGCAACAGTTGCTGTATGCCTCATAGTCCCAGTACTCAGGAGGCATATGGGAGCCAAACTTGGTCTGCATAGAGCGTTCAAGGCTAGCCAGGGTTTTACAGTGACACTCTTTTTTCAAAATAAATAAGTAAAATTTAAATTAATACGTTAATTCTGAATAGCCTTTTGGTGAGATGCTGGGTAGAAAGGGAGACATTACATTGAGCCATATGATATCGCTAATAATCAACTATTATGCAAATGACAATTGTGTATGGTTCGTTTGATCGTTTTCTCAAGCCTCTAAATTGTGTTAACCTATTGCTTATCTATATTGGTTTTATACTGCTGCATACAAATGCTGTCAGCTAATGCCTAACCCAGAGTCTGCTCAGCCAGTTAGGTCAGCATAATAGGGCTCCGTTATGTGCTAAGATTGAGGCTCTGGGGAAAAGCTTAGCTCCCAATTACCCTCTCTTTGGCAGAATGCAGCTCCTTGAGGTGTGTGCCTGAGCTCCTACTTCTTGGCTGGCTGCCTGAGAAAGGCTGTGCATGGCTCCTCGAGGCTGTTCTTTAGTCTTATCTGTACGGTGCTGGCCATCTTCTAGTCAGCAAAGAGCACACTGAGTGTCTGACTTTTATTCTGTCACCAACTAGACAAATCTATCCTTCCATGGCTGTGATCCGAGCGAAGCACCTGGATAATCTCCCTTTACTGCACTGTTAGTAACCTTAACTCTACCACACATCCCTTTTGTGCATAGTGTAAAATATTCATGAGCGTGAGTGCTTCTCTCCTCCATAGGTTCTGCTCACAGTTGAGGTGGGAAGGTTAGAGGAGATGGAAATGTTGTGAAAGTCATCTTAGGATCGTATCTAACCCAACAACAATAGAATGAAGTGTAGTGACCAAGTCAGTTCACTCGCCATTGAACAGTGTTTGGACATGATCGTAGCACATTAAAATGCTCTGTTGTTTGTTGTAGATGACCTGGACATTGCCTACCAAAAGCTCAGTGAGCTCATTAGAGAGTACCTGGGGTTGACTGAGACAGCCAAGAAGGGCTTGGCTCCAACTGCAGGTTTGTAACCTCTCTCCTTTCTACCAAGTTGATTTTCCGTGGACGGTAGATAAAGCAGCCCTGATCTTATTGGTTACTCATTGGCTGTCACAGTATTTAATTCCTACATTTTTTTCCCTGAGGTATATGAATCAGCCCTTTGAGTCTATTGACTATGCCTGTCTCCATGGCTGTAGTGGACCCCTCCCCCACCCACTGCAGACAGACACTAGACAGTGAGCTGGTCCTGTGGTTCAGAACTCAGCCTTCGGGTTGGGGATTTAGCTCAGTGGTAGAGCGCTTGCCTAGCAAGCACAAGGCCCTGGGTTCGGTCCTCAGCTCCGAAAAAAACAAACAAACAAACAAACAGAACTCAGCCTTCCAGAAACCTATGCCCTTATGGGAGTGGCGTACTGAACCACCAAGACTGTTAGCTTGAGAGTTTCCTTACACTGGACAGAACCTGTGGTCAGGGTAGGGTGGAGGAGGGGCTAACCCTGCTGCTCACTTGGCCAAGCTACTTAGCTGTCGTAGGCTTCAGTTTCTTGTCCTGAAAAGCAGATACCACATTTCCCTCCTGCCTTGTGGGTCCTGAGCAGCAAATGCTGAGGGGCATTCGAGGGCATTGACTTGAAATCCAGGAATTCTAAGCCTAGGAATCTCAGGACATGACTATTTTGAGATGTGTTTGAACTGCTTGTCCCTCAAGTTTGCCTCACCCCCATTTGAATGGTGACCTAACTAAAACGTGTCTGGAGACAATAGAACCTTGTGCTAAAAGGACTATAAAATGCTGTAGCTGCTTCGAAAGTTTAATGGTATGCAAGTTCCTCAAAAACAAACATGACAGCATCCATGTGATCCAGCTGTTCCACTTCTGGATAAATACCCCAAGCCACTGAAAGGGAGCTCTTGAGGAAATAGACACCCAGTTCCATTTATATTAGCCAAATTGAAGCCACCATGGGGTCCAGTGGTAGATGGATGGATAAAAGAAGTGTCACAGACACTCTTTGATGTTACCTCACCTCAAGAAGGAAATCTTGGCACACAGTAGGACATGAACCTTGACGACAGTGTGGTGAGTAAAGCCAGCAGACTAGATCCTGTACAGTTGCATTTCTATGAGGCACTTAGAGCAGTCAAGTGAACAGACAGGAAACAGATGCCTGATGACAGACGCTAAGTGGGGAATGGAGCGTCACTGTTTAACGGGCAGAGTTTACGTCTTTCAGAATGAAATGAGTTCTGGAGACGGGCAGTGATGGTAATTACACAACCACGTCAGTGGACTTAATGCATTGAATAGCAGTTCCCGTAACAGTGCTGAACATGGTAAATTTTATGTTTTACTTCAACAGTAAGAAACTTTCCCAAAGGTCCCTCAGTGTGGACTGAACTCCAGTCACATACTCGTATTTGCAAAATGTTAACCTAAGATGGTTGCCGCTTTGTAGAAGCCTTACAGCTTGGTGGTCCAAATAGGATTCTGCTCGCCTGATGGCTGAGAAGGGAAGCCAGGCCACGACCTTGACAGAGTTCAAGCACTAAAGCGCACTGGGCCCTTTGCAATTTTGTACACATTTCCTAAGTCAAGTACTCCTTGTATTTTGGACCGAGGCCCGTTCAGTACCAATAAACTCAGATGCGAGCTGCCGTCCCTGCTACGTGTTATGTTAAAGAACCTGAGGTATGACATGCCAACTAGAAGATACTTGACGAAACCTTGGTCTGTCAAGTGTCTTAGGCAGCAGTGCAGGATAACTAGTGAGGTTTGGACCTCCATGGAGCTTTCTCTTGGAAATATGGCTCCCCATGCTTTAATTCTTTACTATCCAAGCAACCTGTGATCTTTAATTTGGTCCCCTGGGTAGACCTGGCCCCTGTGGAAGCCGTGTCTTACGTGAGAACACGTTGCCCCGCGCCCTGAACCTGCCCCATCTCCCATTGTAAATTAATAAGTTGGTGCGCTGGCTTTTACATCAGCCTCTTGTGGGTTTGGGTAAGCGTGATTAGTCCTCTGGGTAACTGAGAAATGCCTGTTTCTGTGTGGCGCTTCTGAACAGAGGGGCAATGAGCAGGACTTGGCACGACGGCCTGCTGGCTCCATCCCTGTGTCCTAGCTCCTCTTACCCCGGCAGTGATCTGGACACTGACTGTAAGTGTGCAGTGACTAACTGGCAGGTTAACAGGCAAGATAATGTGTGCACAGGAAAGTAGACTGCCACTTTACAGTATGCAATACAATCTTACTTATTTGCAATAATTAGGTTAGGCCTATCTGATTTGATGAAAGGGTATAAATTATAGAATTTATATAAAAAGATAATAACTTCTCAGAAACATTTACTAATCGAAACCATGGCATCTTGTTATTGACTAATGAAATTCTAGCTTGAACGTAGACAGGATGGATTTCAATCAATCATCAGATCTATATCGTCAACAGAACCTTACTGTTCCAAAAGGTTTAATATTCTGAAAAAGACTGTTTTCTTAAGGCAAAACCTTATCTCATGTTTACAGTTAATTTGCAGAGGGAGTTATTTTTTTTCGGTTGATAATTAAAGATAAACTTCCACTTCAGTGGCAATGTAGAGATCAGACAACATTCAAGTGAGTGTATTTGAAATTCTAATGAATATAGTCCTTCTTAATAAGCTTTTTGGGCATCTCCAGTGGCCCCAGGAGTCAAGCCAGCGGCGTCTGTGAATCCCAGGACTGTAAAATCCTTGCCAAGAGCGAGGGTCACCTGGTCATAGGGTCAGTGCAGGTGAATGGGACCTGTTGTGTTTCATTTCTGCTTCTGTAGTAAAATTCCCTGACAAAGAAGCAATTTGGGAAGAAGGCTTTCAGGTGACAGCTCATCACTGTGCAAAAGTCAAGTCACATCACATCCGCAGTCAAGAGCAGAGAGAAATGAGTGCATGCGTGCTCGCCCGCTCGCTAGTGCTAAGCTGATGTCTCTATTCTCACTTAGCTCAGAACCCCCTGCCTGCGGGATGGGGCCACCCTTAGTGAGCTGAGTCTTCTCACTTGATTAGCATACAGTCCCCCCACCCCTGGCAGGTACGCCTTCAGGTCAAGCCAATGTATACAGTTTTTCGCTGAGACTCTCTTCCCAGGAAAGTCTAGGTTTTGTGTCAAGTTGACAAAAGTAAACACCACAGGGCAGATATAGTTGCCTTCCCCTGGAACTGTAGATTCCCTGAGAGAGAGCCAGCTCCATGTAGGTGTGCCTGGGGCCTAGCTGGCCTTGCCTCTTTCCCTCTGCTCAGAGCTGAGCTACTCTGTTCTTCATTGCTGTGATGTGTATCATTATCTATGTTTGATATGTGTATATCTATATTACATATAGATATGATATGCCATAGAATGTGATATATATCATAACGTGTATATATATACATGTATGTGTGTATGTATGTATGCATATATATATACATGCTAGAAATTAAAAACATCTTAGTATTGGGTATTTTAAAAATAATCAAGATTTTTAAGGGAAAGAAAGTACAGTAAGTAAGATTTTATGAGAGGTTAGGCTGAAGGATTAGATAACTGGTTTGGTTACCTGAGGTCTCACATTTCTGTCTTAAATTTAACTAGTAATTATTATTTCAAATAGAGAAAAAATTGGAAAATCATCTTTCTGGAAGAAAAAGAAAACCTTACGTAGCATTGTGGCACATTATTGAAGTCTGGCTTTTCACAGCTAGGTTAAGAATCTCCATGTGTTGAGCCTCAGTACAAACAAATCTTACGTTCAGTAGCATCATCTTTCCAAAAGAGATAATCCCATGTCAGTGCGGTCTAAAGACAGTCCTCAAATATTTGAAGTAATGATATACAGCTTCATCCCTAGTAATCATAAGTTGCCCACTAGTCTCTGGGAATACAATGATAACGTCCAGGTAACATGAGGCTGAGACAGAGTGTGAAAAGGAAGGCCAAGAGCTGAGTCCTGAGGTAAGCATCCACCAACCCAGCCCTGGAAACCTCAGCCCTCGCCAGGATGGGCTAGTTGAACTATCACCAGATGCACACATCTCTGTACAGTGATGATTAGCTCCTTCGACTTTAGATGTGCTGTTAATTTTAAGTGCATACCAATTAAGTATGACATGGCCCTATTTTTCCCATAGTAATATAGAAATATTTGTTTCTAAAGCATGCAGTTAACAGTATAGTTTCTATGATACAAGAAGAAACTCACTGGAATAGCAACTCAGTGTGAGGGTGTGTTCACACACACACCCCCCATCTCTACAGACCAGCGGTTCTCACTCTTCCTAGTGCTGTGACCTTCAATACAGATCCTCATGTTGTGGCGACCCCAACCATAGAATTATTTCCATTGTTTCTGTCTAACTGTAATTTTGCTGTTACCGATTCATAAATATCTGTGCTTTCTGATGATCTTAGGCATCCCCTGCAGAAGGGTCATTTGACAGGGGTCGAGACCCACAGGTTGAGAACCAATGCTATAGCTCCTATATTCTGGGGAGGCATTAAGGAAGTAGAACTAACGGGCAGCCATAAAGGTTATAAAATGAAATTATAATTTTCCTAATTCTGATTAATGATAAAGGGAAAATGAGCCAATTTGCCAGCCCATAAAGTGGTGCTTTTATCTACTAGTAAAGGGCACGGTATCATTTAGCCAGATTTCATGAATTGTTAAATCATAAAAGTAGATAAAGAAAACCCTGCATGTCAGACTGTAAGACTAAAAGGAGATCTCCTGGGGCTGGGGATTTAGCTCAGTGGTAGAGGCCCTGGGTTCGGTCCCCAGCTCTGAAAAAAAAAGAAAAAAAAAAAAGGAGATCTCCTTCAGCACCGAGTTGCAGTGTTCTTTTTGTTTTTTTTTTTTGTGACATAATCAGATAGTAATTTATTTAAATGTATGTAATTGGAACTCTGTGTTGTTAAAATTTATGATAAATAAGGGACATAATCTCAACAGTGCTATGTTTGAGTTGCTTTAAACCCATTGCATTTCATATGTGCTGCATGATTATTCTTAGTGCCATTTTCTCTCTCTCTCTCTCTCTCTCTTTTTTTTTTTTTATTAACTTGAGTATTTCTTATATACATTTCGAGTGTTATTCCCTTTCCCGGTTTCTGGGCAAACATCCCCCTAATCCTTCCTCCTCCCCTTCTTTATGGGTGTTCCCCTCCCCATCCTCCCCCCATTGCTGCCCTCCCCCCAACAATCACGTTCACTGGGGGTTCAGTCTTAGCAGGACCCAGGGCTTCCCCTTCCACTGGTGCTGAGTTGCAGTGTTCTTATTTAAATAGTGTACGTGTATCACATGCATCTTATATATAACTTGCCATTTTTTGTTTCTTAGAATATTTTATATTTATTTATACGCATGCACATGTGTGCATGTGTGTGCACGTGTGTGCATGTATAAGCATGTGTGAAGATCAGTCAACAACTTGTGGGAATTGATTGTCCCTTCCCCCATGTGGGTTCCAGAGATTGGACTCGGGTCATCAATCTTGGCAGCAAGAGCTTTAACCACTGAGCAGCAGTCTTGCCAACCCTCGTTTTCCAGTTTAATCCCGTTAGCTGTGCAATTTGGTGCCATTAGCTGTATCCTCAGTGTTGTGTAACCATCCCTACCACCTGTTTTCAAAGTGTTTCAGTATCTGAAACATAATCTCTATATTCATTAAGTAGTAATCCCCCTGCCCCTGGTAACCTTTGATCCACTTCCGTTCTTTGCCAGTTAGCCTCCTGTAGTTAGCCTCACCTTGTAACTTAACCTTGTTTCTTGTCTAAAGTTGTGTTTTAGTTTATATCTGTGACAAACTCGGTGATAAAAATGATGAACCAAGGGTATCCTCAGGAATCCTACCAAGAGGAAGGCTTTTCACTCTGCCCACTTGTCCATTCCGTTCTCAGGAGATTTGTAGCTTAACTGGGAACCAAGGAGGACCAGACTGGAAGGCTCATTGTGAACCTGAAGTGGCACAGACCCACCATCCTCCATGGAGGAGGGACAGTGGTCAGGGATACATTTGCTGCTGGAGATGGACCAGCCTGGGGTCGCCAAGGTCTCTCCAAATAGAACTCAGAAGATTCTTCAAGGTTATTCCAGGTTGCTTGTTAGCTCTGACCAGTGCACACTTCGGAGCATGCTGTCTGGGCTGGGTTAAGATGGTATTTAGGTCACTAGAACTACGTCAAGGCTTCTGTCATTTAGAAGCCAGTGCAGGATGAGGTGATTGTATCCAGGAGACCAGAGCTACTCTGAGAAGCTGGGATTGGAGGACCCAGTCCCTCTCTGCAGCATCAGCATTGCCAGGGCCTCAGGGAGCTCTTTCTGTAACCAGGGAAATCTGGGGGTGGGGGTGGGGTTGAGAACAGAGGCTTGGACACTTCATCCACAGGAGCAGACCCTGGTGTCTTAGCATGCCCTTGAACCCATGTCTTCCTTCTTCCTTTCCTCACTCACTGCGTTCCCGCTGAACTCTGAGCCTCAAGGGTATTAGTAAACAGGAAAGGCTCCTTACAGCACTCAGATTAGGTCTCGACCATTAAACAGCAAAACCAATCTCATTCGTTTGGAAACTCTTTATCAGCCACAGATCCCAATGGTTTAGAGCAAATATCTGGATGTTTATTCATTTAATTTTTTATTGGTTTACAATTTATTTATTTATTTACAATTCAAACATTATCCCCCTTCCCTGTTTCCCCTCCCCCCTGCTTCTGTGAGGGTACTTCCCCATCCACCTGCCCACTACTACCCCTGCACCCTAGCATTCCCCTACACTGGGACATCAAACCTTCACAGGACCAAGGTCCTCCCCTCCCACTGATGCCAGATGAGGCCATCCTCTGCTACATATCCAGCTGGAGCCACGGGTCCCTCCATGTGTACTCTTTGGTTGGTGGTTTAGTGTCTGGGAGCTCTGAGGGGTCTGGTTGGTTGATACTGTTGTTCTTCCTATGGGGTTGCAAGCCCCTTTAACTCCTTGAGTCCTTCCCCTAACTCCTCCACTGGGGTCCCCGTGCTCAGTCCAACAGTTGGCTGCCAGCATCTGCATCTGTATTGGTCAGGCTCCTGCAGAGCCTCTCAGGAGACAGCTATACCTGCCTCCTGTCAGTAAGCACTTGGCATCAGCAACAGTGTCTGGGTTTGGTGTCAGCAGATGGGATGGATCCCTACGTGGGGCAGTCTCTGGGTGGCCTTTCCTATTGTCCTAACTTCTATCAATCTAGAAAATCGTAGAAAGGGAATGTCTAAGTGCAGTTTTCTTGTTTTAGAGGTCCCTGTGTATCACCACAGGGAAACGTTGGGTTTGTTGTTAATTTCTAGCAGGAAAGAGCCTTTGTAGCTAACTTCTCTTTATATTAAAGCAGGAGCTTCCTCTAGCAAGAAGACCGTCTCTGGGGTCCCTGCACACCTGGTCCCCTCCCCCAGGCGCTTGGCAAGACTACAAGCAGATGGCCAGAAAACAGAGGCTTTCCTGGAAGTTCAGCCTCATGCAATGATCCCTGAAAATCAGAACCCCACTCTCCCACAGAGCCAAGACTTAACTGAGGAGGGAGAAGCCCCTAAGAAGGAGGCTAGTCCCAGCCACCTGGATCTACCTCAGCAGACCCAAGACATATCACCAAAGGTGAAGGAAGAGGACGGTCAGCCAGCCAACCTTCCTCCAAAAATAACCACTGAGACGGAGGGCCCTGAAGATGAGCCTGTGCCACCTGTGCTAGAAGCAGGACAGTCTTCCACAATGGCGTCTCAAGAGCCACCTCAGCATCCTGCTCCGGCTCCCCCACTCAGCCCTCAGCTAGATCAGGATAAGGAATCTGGAGAGACCAAAGTAACCCCTAACAACCCAGCCCTATCGGAACCTGCACAGGGACCTGACCCAGCTTCTGTCAGTCCTCAGAGAGTCCAGGATGAGGGAGCAGAGTCAGCCAATCTTGCATCCAGTAGCTCCACGCACAATCTTCCAGAAGATCCTTCCCATGCTGAGATAGAGAAGCCTACTGTAGGCTCTCAACCATCTCTGAAGGAGGAAACCCCCAAAGCAGAAGTTATGCGGGCCAGTACTCCTTACCCCGAAATTCCACCTCCCCAAGACTCATCCACAAAGGTCAGGGAACAGCCAGTAGCCTTGCTTCCTAGGAGCCGGCTGGCTCCTACCAGATTGCCACAGCCCCAGACCCTGGCTCCTCTCCAGAGCAGGAGACCCACCCCCAAGCTTCTCTCTCCCAGCAGGGAAGAGGCTTTGGGGACAAGCTCAGAACAGACCCCGAATCCCTCTCCCAGGTCTCTTCCAACTCAGGATGGAGACCCCAGTAAGCTTCCTCCTATCAGCCCTCCCCAATCCAAACCACCCCAAAACCCAAGCCCCCATGCAGTCCACAGTCCACAGCAAGCCCAGGTTGAAAAAGGCAGTGAGGTGAAGCTCCCACTTATTAGCCCCCCAGTCCAGGAACAAGCCCTGCAACACACCCCCAAACCACCCCAGGAAGAGGAGGCACCTACGGTTCGGCTCCCAAATATTCCTGCTCCCTCCACAGAACCCCATCTTCCTCAGAACACCGAGCCAAGGCCTGCTTCGAAGCCTGCAAGGGAAAGGAAAACTCCAAAAGTAGGCCGTGCCTCCAGTAAGAAAGTTCTGGATCTGCAGGCCACACCTCACAGCCAGGAGCTCACCAAGCAGAAGGGAGCTAGGAAGAAAACCCTCACGCAGAGAGAGACAGCTAAAGAGTTGCCACACCCGAAAAAGATGCCAATCGGGAACTCTCAGACAGCCCAGCAGCCAGAATCCCACAGCAGGCCCACTCCGAGGAATGAGTCTGATGCACTTGACTTCAGGTCTTCTCCAGGCCACACTGAACCAGTGTCAGCAGACCCCCAGAACCGGGAGAAAAACCGCAAAGCACACAATCCCAGAAAGAAGGCACAAACCAATCCCACCCCAAAGGACGCGTCTCAGTCCACGCGTACATCCCCAAACGGAGAAATGTCTGAAGGGTTAACTCAAGGAAATGAAACTGCCCTCAGCGAGGATCAGCCAACCAGAGAGGGTCAGCCCCCACAGGCCACGGACCAGTCAGCACAGGACATTGCAGTCCCTAGCCAGCTGCGGGCCAAGGAGTCGCAAGCCCAGAGGAACACCAGGGAGACCAGACAGAGCTACGCCCAGAGGCACAGCATTCTTGTATCTAAGCAGCAATCCAAAGAAAAACGAACCCGAAAAAATGGAGGTGTACCTCAGGACAGAAGTCCTGCTGCTCCCCAGAATGAGGTATCACAGGAGGATCCGGGTAGCCAGACAGGAAGACTGCGAGCCAGGGGCAGCCAGAGTATCAAAGTGTAAGCCTGGGTTTCTACGAAGCAGTGCTCCTCGGAAGCTGTGCTGTCACTGGTTGGAAAAGCAATGGCTTCCTTCTGCAGTCACTGGTCAGCACCTTGCTTTGGGGGTCTCAGAAGTCATTGTAACTCTGCTTCCCATGTGATAGCATTGGTGGAAGACCCTGCCAACAGCTCAGTCAGTCTAGAACACTCGATGACTGGTGTCAAGAAGTCCTCGTGTTCAACTCTGAACTTAAGTGGGATTTCATGACTGAACCTGGGCAGACTGCTGTCTTCCTTAGGAAAATTCGCTTCTAGATTAGAAATCTTCTTCATGCTTTTTGCATCATTGGAGAGGGCTGCAGCAAAAGGAACTCTGCAAAAAGAAACCTTGCAGTTTTTAAGGATTCCCAGCCTGCAGTTAACTTGTGAGGGTGCATCTCTCCAAGGCAGACACTGGCCGAGCCGAGCATTTGAGGTCCACATTGGTATGTTATGAAACCTCCTTCCGTATTTCCAGATGAATACCTTTCTTCTGTCCTCGAATAGGAATCTCGTGGTCCATGCCTTCATCATGCCAAAGCTTCTGGATGAGTCATTTAAAAGAAATTTGTGGGAAGAAAATTCAGGGGAATCAGTTTTCATCTGTCTCTCCATATTTTTCTGTTATATTCCTGTCAATGAGTAAGGTATAGCCATGGCCAGCCTGTGGAAAGCTATTAGCAGAAAGTACGTGTGTGTCTCACATAACCAACCTATGGGAAGGGCAAAGGTGGAGTGGGCTCTCAGAGAGACAAGGGGCCAGCTATTGAACATCACCAAGGTTCTCGTTATCTCCTGGACTAAGCAAGAGCCTGGGGCCCCCATCAATTCTCACTTCTGTTGTTCTCCATGTTGGGTCCATTCTTTGAACCACAAATGGTTATAAGCCATCCTCTCTACATACAGGGACGTGAACACGAACAACTCTCAAGTTACGTCAGGTGGCATCTCTTACCTCTGTTATAAAGACATTCATTTAAACCATCCCTAATCCTGAGATTTAAAAGAAAATCCAAGGAAAGACCAACTGCCCCTTTGACTAAACATTCATCTGGAACAAACAAATGGGCCTGGCCACCGCCAACCATCGCCCACTGGGTCCACTGCTCTAGATGGAGACTGCATTTCCAGAAAGAAAGATAGCTGCAGTCAAGACAATCAGCCCACAATTCCATTCTTTAAAAAAAATCTCAGAAGATAATTATTGAAAGATAACTGAACACAAAAATGACATCCGTATTTCATCATGTAACGAATGACTAGAGCCTGTGTCTTGTCATATTCAAAAGCTATGTGCTCACAAACCTGCACAACCAGCAAATGTTATTCCAAGTGCAATAGAGGACATGGATATTTTTTAAGTCAGGGATGTAAGGGAGCCTCTCAGCAGACAAGACTGTTCTCATAACTGTAGTATTAGTAGTTATCTTTTGATTTATCTGCCTTCTCCAAGATCAAAAGCTATAGGATGGTTTTTTTTAAGTAGCTTATGTTTATTAAGTGAAGTCATTACCAAGTAAGCCTTTATTGAGCATTTTCTCTGAACCAGACATAGTAATGGTGGCTAGGTATGTAGTAAGATGATGCTGACATGTTTGACCAAGATCTATTCCTACACCGTGAAATCAAGGTGCCTAGAACTCCCAACGCATGCTCAGATGTATTTGTCACCTCACAGATAAGAAAACTCACTGGTTTGCTTTTTTATACTGTAGTAAGGCTTCTCTCTGAGAAGGCCACTGAGTTCAGCCTGCTAGAGCTGTCCCAGGAAACACTTCAGTGAAAAGTTCATCCCTCGGCTGAGTCTTCAGGGTTGCAGAATTGGTCAGTAGGTGGATGGGGTAAGGGATCCAGTTGCCTAAACACACAGGCAGGAGCAGCTAGTGTCTCCTTAGAACCCAGATGCCATGAGAAGGAACTTGAGAAGCCACATCTTGTAGCAGCAAAGGGAGGGCTGGGTGCTTCAATGTGTGCTTCAGAGATAAAGTTAAGAAAGACAATACAGAATGACTGGCACATCATGGTGGGAGTCAGGACAGGGCAAGGTAAGGGCCTGAAAGATGGCACTGGTGTCGGGGAAGGTCAAATCCAGTTGGTATTTAGCTTAGCTGTGGAGAGGTGAGTTATAAAAGACAACAAGCAAAGAATTGACTGCCTTTTTCCTTTCTTTCTTTCTGTCTGTCTGTCTTCCTTCCTTCCTTCCTTCCTTCCTTCCTTCCTTCCTTCCTTCCTTCCTTTCATTCTCTCTCTCTCTCTCTCTCTCTCTCTCTCTCTCTCTCTCTCTCTCTCTCTCTCTCTCTCTTTTGAGAGGGTGTCACTCTGTAGCCTTTGCTGGACTGGAGCTTGCTATATAGACCGGGTTGACTTTGAACTCAGAGATCCACCCATGTCTGCCTCCTGAGTGCTGGGATTAAAGGTGTGAACACGATGCCCAGCTCACCACTCACTTTCTGTATTCGGCATTTGGGGTGCTGTAGTGAACCTGGTTAACAGGCTTCGGAATCACGTTGGGTGTCCAGCTCTTGGCTGTTGATGGAGGTCCTTGGAGCAGCCCTTTTCTTTAGTGTTCTAGTGGGACACACTAAGCCAGTGTCTCTCTGCTGTGAGGAGTCTCTGGGCCTGGGAACTCATAATAAGAGAGGGTTTTTTTTTTCCTTTGTGCTTCTTTTGTTTCTGTGGTTTGAAGTTGTATGCCTCAGACTTGCTGCTGTTGGACACTTTGAAAGGAGTAGGAAAGACTGAGAGGATTTTGCTGCTAGTATTGATTACCTTGCTACAAGGAAAAAATAATTTTCAATGCAGAGTATAAATATTTAAAATGGTCATTTTCCCATCTACACCAACAGGCAAAGTTCACATCGCCTCCACCTGGTTTTGTCGCAAAGTGATCTTTAGAGAGAAAAAGAAAAGCCAGGTTGGCTTTAAAAGTCACTGTACTCCTAATACCTGCTTCTTAGGGAAGTCTGGCATTTAGTGTTCAAATGCTGAGGGCATTCCCACCAGGCGTATCTTCACATGTGAAGAGCTGAGCCCCCAGAAGACAGAGAAGGCACAATTACAAGTCACAAAAGAGGAAGTAAGAAAATCTCCAATAAGTATGTCAGAAACAGTTTATCCTCACTTTTAAGTTCAAACAGAACAGACTTCTTTTGAGAGCAAGCTGGGACATATAAAACAGGTTAAGATCTATTCAGGTGAGGAAGATAATGGGCATACTTTCCTAAAGAACAGTTTTCTACCCTCTGTCGAAGAGTTACAGTTTACACTTTAATCTGATCATGTAGATCCAAGTTACCACGAAGAAGTGTGCATGGGACTGTTCATATCAAGTTTTATAGTGAAGGTGAGAAATACTCGATGTAATGGGATGTTTGAAATGCACTTACAACATAGCCATCTGCTAGAGACATCTACCTTCTGTTGGCCTTGTAATCATGTAGAATATTTATTTGAAAGATGGTGTTCTTTACATATGAGGGAGAAAGGGTTAAGAAGGTACAATCAACTTGGCTCTTATGTTAGCTCCAGAGTGCTAGGTTGTGACAATTTTTTTCTCTCATTTATGCTTTTGGTATTCTCTAAATTTTCTGCCATATCTATTTAGTCTTTTCAACTTGACATAATAAGGGACTTCCTAGAGTCCAAGGTGACCTGCGGAAAAACAGAATGGCTTCCTCCGGGCATCAGATGTATTGCCTTAGAAAAAGAGCTTCTCTATGTTGGGTGACTTTATGGAATGGATGGGAGCTAAGGTTTTCTTTATGACCTATGATCCACGTACGACAACTGGTCTACTTGGTTATGAAGAATCCAGCCGCCCTTTCATTACATAGCATGCTTTTGTGGTAGGAAATGGAATGTTCTTAGTATTCATTAGCTCCCTGGCCCAAAAAATATTTTTTTGAGGGAGCTTCATAGATAGAAGTATATATTTCACAGTACCACAATCCAGTTAACACAACTACATAAAGGTAATAAAATATTCTAAGACATCCTTCATAGGCGACGGACTCGTATTTTCCATGGTGCTGAGTTTAAATTTCCTAAATGCAGTAGGTTGTGGCCTACTAAATCAATTTTACATCGTAGTTTGCAATCTACAGTTTGAAAGGCTGTGCACCGAACCTCAACTTTGTCCAGTTCCTAGGGCCTGCTTGCCAGGGTCTCCTGCTTTCTCTGTCTGCCTTCAGGTTGGCTGGATAACCTAGCCTCACCTCATACTGAGTTCTTCTCTGGGAGCAGGAGCTGGCGTACTGGCAGTTACACCCTTTGTTATTATTGGCCTCAGCCTGAATATATCCAAGCTTCCTGTACATAGCTATATGCTCTTATACAAAGCCTACAAAACATTCGTTATCAATGGGGATGCTACCATTGAATGGTCAACTCCCACGCCCTAACTCCATGACTACCCTATAAACAACACTGTTACAATAAAGGAGCCTCCAAATCCCACTTCAGGTCTGAGTGTTGATTCTGTATCTAGCACCGTACGTCTATAAATGATTTACCTGCGTGGTAGGATTTGAAATGATGGTTTTGTGTTAACTAGGCATCCAGAGAAGAGAGCAAACGCCTGCCCCTCTTTCTTTGTGTTGATAGGTAGGTGGATGGTAATGTTAGCAGTGTAGACTGCTAATCTTCAGGCCGACTGTAGGATATCCATCATGAGCATCAAAATGATGTTAATGATTGTAACCTTAGAAACTCGATTACAAACAACACTGAAAGTCAAAAAACAATCCCTGGAAACTTGAGACACACTACAATCTAGTCAGAAGGGAGTGAGTGAATGAGCGAGTGTGTGAGGAGTGAGGAGTAAGTGAGGAGTGAGTGAGTGAAGAGTGAGTGAGGAGGGAGTGAGAAGTGAGTGAGTAGCGAGTGAGGAGTGAGTGAGGAGTGAGTGAGTGAGTGTGTGAGGAGTAAGTGAGGAGTGAGTGAGTGAGGAGTGAGTGAGTGAGTGAGTGGGTGAGGGGTGAGTGAGTGAGTGAGTGAGTGAGTGGTGAGTGAGGAGTGAGTGAGTGAGTGAAGAGTGAGTGTACTGAAAGAACAATGTCTGCCGCATGGTTTGTACCAAGATGAGAGTTTGTTAGCACTAACACATAAACAGCAAAAGAATATTACATTTGATCATGAACTAGAACAGGACAATGTATCCTATTTAATCTAAGTAGAGTGTTTGTTAAATGAAACTATCTTCTCAGTAAATACTTTTATGATTTCAGCCTTGTCTAAATTAAGGAGCTTAGAGAACATTAGAATGATACTAAAATCATTATGCTTCGGTGTGATATTCCTAAGATGGGGGCTTCTTCAGTGGGCATTCACAGGCAGCCAGCCACTGCAGAAGATAAGGAGGGGCATGACACCGGATTCAGTGGGGAATCTCCCTGTGGCATACACACCAAACGCTTAGGATAACAGCTGGCATGTAGCACACACTCAATAAATGCTATCTGTTCTTTTTATTGTTATCTCGTTGTTGATAGAGATAGAATATATTTTACTTCATAGAGAGCAAATGCTGTCACATTGCCATTATGTGTCTGGGTAATAACTTTGGTTTTTTCTTTGTGGTGGCTTTTACCCCTGGATCTACAGGCCCTCAGTTTCCAAGAACAAAGCCAAACATCCCAGTGGAGAAAGGCAGGAAAACTTTTGTTGGGGAAAGCAACCAATTAAAACAGTACCTAAGAGCAAGTTGTTCCCAAGGCTGAGTTGGGCCAGAGGCAGCAGTGTAAACCCAGGTCCCAGCGGCTCAAGAGGAAAGAGGGTCCCTTAAGTCAAGGGAGGTTAGCAGCAAGGGACTCTTTCAGAGGTGGACGTGTGGGGCATCAGAAATATTTATTCAGATATATTGGTCAAAGGAGAGGAAACTTTAGGGCTGTGCCAAAGCTCCCTGTAGGTTTCTGTCCCCTCCTGCCTGTCACTGCGAGTTCCTCCTATCAGTCTCCAATTTCCCATGTACTGCAGATCGTATAAACCAAGCTTCTACCCTTGACCGTTGCACACCCACCCCCGAATGTTTTATTTCTTCAAAGCATCAACTAACAACTTTGTGCTAAACTTTCTCATTTTGTAAAACGTTCTGTCATTACCATACATTTTAATTGGAACGTTCTGGATTTCGGTGTCTGAATGCTGGCTTGCTGGTGTTCTGTTGAAGACATTACAAAACGCAAAGTCTGGAAGAAAGAAAAGGTTTTGAACTTCATTTTCTCTGTGTATGAATATATTTTCTCATGCGTCCTTTTTCCTGGTGTGGAATCTGTTTCTGTTTAAGTAGCTAGCGAAGAATAGAGCACCTCACTGTTGGAATAGTTTAGCAAATGTATTCATTTTGCCATTGAAACATGAACATTATTACTCTATCTCCTTAGATTTATGAGATCCCTTGCTACGTAGTGTCTGTTTTGCTATGGAAAATTATCATGGGTATTATATGAAATGATTTTTCTACTTCCTATTATTCCTTTCTTACTACACAAACAGACACGATGTTTTTGAGATGCAATTCTGCTTTGGAAAAATAGCTTCTTTTGGTACCTTCAGTTTTGTGAAAATATTCCCTAATGAACCCAATGTTTTTCATTTCCCACCACAAATTGTGTTACCGTCCTATTAGAAATAAATATTTTACATGCTGTAGCACATTACTGTGCTTAAATTCGTCCTTGAGTCATTCTCGTGGTTGGATATTTCATGATGTATACTTTATATGCATATTTCTTGTAAAAGGTTGTGGGAATTTACTTGTGTATGTGTACTAATTATGGCAGGGATAAATTACTCCTAGTTAAAATAAAACTGCATGTTTTTAGAGCCTTCTTTTGTGGGAGGAAAAAAAATGAATACTTTTGAAGTCATCGGGTACTGAGAATTTTTTTTTCCTGAAAACTGGAGCCTATTTCCCAAGTCCTCCATTTCCAGAGACTGTTTCTTCAAAGAGAAAAGAACTAGTTGAAACGCAATTCCTTTTCAAACTCTTATTTAAGTATTCACAGAGTTTCCTTTTGAAAACTGATGAGCCCCGTGTGTTTGGCGAGTGGCCACATGGATATGCTACCCAAGTCATCTGACGGCCAGAGAAACACTGGCTAATAAAACGCAGCTTCCACCGTTCCTGTTATTCACGGCCTGGCTGCCACATGGCGATTTAATTAGTCCTTACTGACCTGGATGACGGCCTGTGCTACCATCCTTAACATAGACGATTAGCTCCTTCCCTGGGTGTGAACAATCCTATGTAGCCTGTATGGTACAATGTTAAGCATGCACATGCATGATTTGTTCCTAGTTATTCTGTCTCTACTGTATGTGATGATTAGATTGGATTCTGTGCTTTTCCTTCCTTTAAGACGCATTGTCCAAATAGTATTTAAGTCATTTGACTTCAAAGGAATGCGTCTGAGTACAAGGTGTAAGTCACTGAAGATAATTTGGAACCACATTCCAGTTATTTCCATATCCTTCTGCATTCTCCAGCATCGGTAATGAGACTATCCGTAAAGCAACTTTAAAATCCACCATGCTTCATTAAACTCATTTACGCCTCACTGTAGGCATTTAAATAAATTTAACTGGCCTATATAGATGAAGGGCTTGTGTCTTTTGTGGGCTATAAAGTAGTTTACATGCATTTTAAGCATTGCCTCGAGGAGCACCTAAATTTAGATACTTTGACTTAAAATGACACTCAGAAAGTTTGAGGCAGTGCATTGCAACATGGGTAATTCTCTCGGTTTTTAACTGAGAAGGGAGATCATTTGTCTTCTGATGTATTAAGAAAATATATTTCAAGCGATATGAAACTCTTTATTACAGGAGTTTAAGTCACTAAGATTGTGGCATTGTAATGTAGCTTAAGTAATACAAACACACCATCTGTACCTCAGATGTTGTGTTGCTGGCTAGTGAGACATTAAACGGTTAGGATGACAGCCATACTGCAGTGTCAGATTGAGCGTGGCTGTGTTATACCATGGTGAGAAAAAGGAGCCCACAGGAAAGCCACTTTTTTAAACTAGCTTATATATAATATGATTTCATAAGAAAGACCCAGCTGATAGGAAATCATGAGTGCACACATGTGTGTGACATATGATTCTCTCTGTGGCAGTTATTTCAGTGAAATTGGTCTTCAGTGTTATTTTTATTTCCTTTTTGTCCATTAGGCCATGAATCCATATGGCATGGGCTCCCGTAGCTCAGGTTCCTTTCCGTTAGTCCTCACAGAGTGTGCTTCTCTGCGTGGCACAGGCTGATGCTTTAGCTGAACCCAGGCGCCCTTCTCTTTGGCTTCCTCTTTCTTCTGATCTTTCTCCCTCACCCGCTTCAGGAAGCTGACTCTTGGCTCTTCGAGTGCTTGCTGTGTGTGCTCAGTCCGCACATTGGTCCTCTTGGCCAGAATCTTGCCCTTAATTTGCTTGTTTACAATGATGGCCACAGCATCCTGGGTGACACTGCAGACCCTTCCAGTTTTGCCATGGTAACACTTATGGGGCGTTCCTTTCTGAACAGTGCCCATTACTTTGATGTCTACAACATTACCCTTGTTGTAGATTCGCATGTATGCGGCCAAAGGAACAACTCCATGTTTCCTAAAAGGCCTAGAGAACATGTACCGAGTGCCTCTCCTCCTTTCCCTTTGTGTTCATCATTTTTATTAATTCTTTGAAAATCTCACACTCTACTTTGATCACTATCACCCTCCTCCCAATTCCACATACTCTTCCACACCCACCCAGCTCTTGTGTCCTGGTTAGTTTTTAAACACGTGAATTTCTGTTTGTGCTACCTGTATACTCTTGGGCGTGTAGCCATCTGCTAGTCAACCAACGGGGAGCACACCGTAAAAGAAAACAAAGGTCCCCACCCCCAGCGTCTACCCACTGCAACAGCTCCTCAGCCTGGGGGTGGGACTTCATGGCCATCTCCAGTTCTTCCTGGATTTCTTGAGGTCTGCACTGTCACAGATCTGTTAGTTCATATGTGCAACTGCCCTCTTGTGTCTGGAAAACACTGTTCTTGTTTTAGTCATCCACTGCCCCTGACTCTTATAGTCTGTCCACTGCCCCCTTCCACAATGGTCCCCAACCCTTGGAGAGAGAGAGAGCGTGACATAGAAGTCCTATTGAGGACAAAGGATGCCACAGTCTCCTATTCTCTGCATCTTGACTGTTGGTGGGTCTCTGTGTTAATCACCATCTACAGTAGAAAAGACACTTCTCTGCTGAGATCTGATTCAGCTTACTGCTCTGTCTACTTAGTGGAGTAGTAGGTCCTGCCCTGACCTGGGATCTGTCTAGCCACAGGTCCTGATAACAGCACCAAGCATACGTTCCTTCTTAAGGAGCAGGCCTTAAATCCAGCCAGAAAGTAGTTGGTTACTCACATGATACTTGTGCCATCATTGTATCAGGGGGCATCTCTTGCCAGACCATTCATTGCCGTAACCCTCGGGGTTCACAGCTGGATAAGAATGGTGATTATGTGTCTCCTTTGGTGGTATGCATAGTACGTTCCAACACTATGACAACTAGCCAGTAGCAATGAAGCTTCTAGGTTAGCACCAGCTCAATTTCTCCATGTTCTATGTGGTGGTTAGCAATAGGATCTTACCACTAAGTTGTAGAACAGCCTGTAAGGTTTGGTGGCCTAGGGGACTCTACTGGTAACAACTCTGGAAGAGGTAACCCATTCCTGGCACTGGGTAGTCAACAAATGAAAAGATAATGAAAATATGGAGCAGTTATGTAAATTTCATTCAGCTTGGCTAGAATCATCTGGTCTTTCCATAATGTTCCAATCCAGAGGACAAGTGTTTTAAGAAAGAAAGAAATGGGCTGGAGAGATGGCTCAGTGATTGAGAGCACTGACTGCTCTTCCAGAGGTTCTAAGTTCAATCCCATGATGGCTCACAACCATCTGTAATGGAGTCTGATGACCTCTTCTGGTGTGTCTGAATACAGTGACAGTGTACACATATACATTAAATAAATCATACAATCAATCAAGCAAGCCTATCTCCTCCATTATCCATCTTTTTTAGCTACAGTGAATTTTAGAAGGAGAGTGATTCTGGGCAGGGAGGTAGTGTGTGTGTGTGTGTGTGTGTGTGTGTGTGTGTAGTGTGTGAGTGTGTATGTGTGGAGTGTGTGTGTGTGTGAATTGTGTGTGTGAGAGAGAATGTGTGTTTGTGAGTGTCTCTGTGTGTGTGTGTGTGTGTGTGTGTGTATACACCTAAGTACAGAAGCCAGAGTTGATTGGTACCCAGCAAGCACCAGGGATCCTCCTGCCTGTGAACCCACAAACCCAGCATTGGGGTAACAGACATGTGGCAGACACTAAGCCATCTCTCCAACCTTAGTGCTGAATTCTGGTTGTTTTTAACTTGAAAAATTTTTTTTCATAAGATATAGTCTGATTGGGTTGGGGATTTAGCTCAGTGGTAGAGTGCTTGCCTAGCAAGCACAAGGCCCTGGGTTCAGTCCCCAGCTCCGAAAAAAAGAAAAAAAAAAAAAGATATAGTCTGATTATGGTTTCCTCTTCCAGATCCTCCCCACCTCCCCACCCATGCAAAATCCCAAATCTGTACCCTTTCCTTGTTTCTTCCTCTCTCTTTCTTTCTTCCGTCCTTCCTTCCTTCCTTCCTTTCTTTCTTCTTTTTCTTCTCTTATTAGAAAACAAATGGGTACCTAACAATAATAAAAATAAAATAAGATAAAATAAAAACAAACAAATCAGAACAAAACAAAACAGAATAAATTCCAAGAGAAACACAAGAAACATGCAGCCGCAGAGATAACACACTTCCACACATAGAAATCCCATAAAAACACAAAACTGGAAACCATTTTATACAACATAAAATGTTTTGCTTTTGTATAAGGTAAAACAAACAACAACCAACACAAAAACAAACAATAAAAAACCCACTGAGTTTATTTGTGTTGGCCATCTATGCTGGGCATAGAGCTTGCCCTTAGTATAATGAATACACTCAGTGAGACTCCATTGGAGAAAACTAACTTTTCCTTTGCAACTAGTTATCAAATGAAGACAGCTTGGGGATTAGGTATGGGGCTTGTGTCCCCTCCCCTCTCAGCACTAGGCCCTCATCAGGCCCAGACCTGAGCAGGCCCATGTACATGCTGCCAGTCTCTGCCCATACTTGTGTCAGCCCTGTTGTATCTAGAAGGCCTTGTTTTCTTGGTGTCCTCCGTCCCATCTGGCTCTCCCAATCTCTCTGCCCCCTCTTCCTCAGAGTTCCCTTAACCCTGAGAGGAGGATTTGATGGAGACCCATTTAGGACTGAGGGTTCAAGTTCTCTTGCTCTCTGCGCATGGTCCAGTTGTGGGTCTCTGTATACTATACGCTCCAGTCTACCCACTCGGTGACTTCTTAACACGGATACTCGGGTTAACCCTGCTAATGTCTCCTTGTATAAAACTGGTCCCCTGCCTCGTGTTCATCACCAGCCCCTCAAGGTGTCATTTGAATGTTTTCTTTCTTTGGATCTTTAAACTTCTGTCAATCTCTCCACCTTACAGAGAATTCCTCACTTCATTCCCCTCAGAGGACTTCTTTTGACCACCATGCTGTCTCTTTGTATCACTTTGTCTGACGTCATTGTATTCATTACCTCACCTTTAACAACATGTTATTTGTCTGCCTGCAGCTTTAGTAAAGTCCCCACGGGTTGAGGAGTTTCTGTTTATTGCTCTGTCTCCATCCTGAATTATCACCACAGAGTGGTAGGCGCTCCATAAGTATGGATCAGACGAATGTTATCAGGAGGACTTCCCACATACAGTTCCTTTTGGTCAATTGTGTTGTGATGAGTATGGTTACCTGAATTTACCCCTTGAGATTCCTCCTTTTCTGGAATTCCTGGGCTTTGTTCCCTGACCATTTACTGCACCAGAGAATCACTCTTTGCTCCCAACAGTGTTGGGATGTGGAACTCTAGACTCTCCTGCCAGGATTACTACACAGTAGGATTCGTTTTCTTTTATTAGTTTTACATGATCACACTTGGGTTCAAGTTCATGTTCAGTCCCAGCACACAGCTCAGAAGCACAAAGGAACAGTTCCCTGCCCTTCCCCCACCTCACCCCACCCCTTTCTCCTCTAGTCTTTTGCTCGAGGCAGCATCTCACATAGGCCAGTCTGGCCTCAAGTTCTCTTTCAGCTGAGAGTGACCTTGAACTTTTGACCCTCCTATCTCTGCGGCTCAAGAGCTGGGCTTAGAAGTAGATGGATGCCACCATGCCCAACTCCAAAACTAGGGGTCACACCACATGGCTCTGTGCATGGTAAGTCATCACTCTAAAAGCTAGCCTCGAGGTCTCATGTTTTTACAGGTATTTCTATCCTCGGGCCAGGCACAGCTCTGTGTACCATTCTTCCATCTGCCGGCTGAGTTCCAGAGACCTTCTTTGCAGCTTCTCACAGTATCAAAGACCCAGGCCTTGTCTTCCCAGCTCAGAGAACCTGCCTTCTGACTTCTTGTCCATTTGCCCATTTCTTGACTTCTCACTTTCATCTAGATCTAGAACTGTTTCTTTCCTGATATAGGGCTAGTTTCCCACATCTGCTCAGACAATCATATTAACCGAAGATCCTGTGTGAATTCTTTATTTGAGCATTTTGTAAGCAACGTCCCTGAACTGCCTGTTACTTCCATACACCTTAAAGGCTTGTAAACTCAGGACCCATCTTTGGGAGCAAGACCAGAAGTGTGTGTTCTCTATCTCTGGGTTTTCTAGTGTTTTAAAGGAAAGGTTCCATGTTAATTATGAATAATTCCTGTTCCATTGAACCTTAAATCTTCTCAGAATTACATGTTTTAATTTTCGTCTAGGCTTTTAGGAGGCTTTTATCAGATAGAATGTAACTGTGAGGGTAACTTTAAAAGCCATTGTTGTTTGGTTTTTTATTACTTATTTTTATATTAATATTAATACCAAACTGTGCTGACTGAGTTCCGGTTAACTTCCAAAAGGCTGTGCCTACTGGATGCAATAGGCCAACATTAATTTTATTGTTACCATAAAATGCATCTTACTTATTTTCAAGTCGAAACGCACAGACTTTAAGTGCACAATTGCTTGTGTTTGAACAAACAAAATATAAAACACTGCTGTCACATCAAGAAATTTACTCTGTTGTATGTTTCATTCACAAATTTATCTTTTCCTCACCAGATACTAAGACATCTTACGTGAAATCCGAAGACTATTCTAGGAAGTCCAGTACGGTTGAATTATCGGATTCAACAGACAGAAACTACTTTACTAAATTATGGGCCAAACTTTCATCCAAAAAGTCACCAGTGGTAAGGGCAGGGCAGGTGGGGTAAAAGTGATTGTAGAACCGTATTCCCTAAAGGGTTTAGGGTCCGAACATGTCGGCACACGCCTTAAATCCCAGTCCTCGGGAGGCAGAGACAGGTGGAACTCTGAGCTTGAGACCATCCGGGACTACATAGTGAGATCCTATCTTAAAAACAGGGGTGGGAACCTGCCGCTCTTTTTTTTTTTTTTTTTTTTTGGTTCTTTTTTTTCGGAGCTGGGGACCGAACCCAGGGCCTTGCACTTCCTAGGCAAGCGCTCTACCACTGAGCCAAATCCCCAACTCCATATGTACAACAATGCCAAGCAACCAGAGCTTCCAGGGACTAAGCCACTACCTAAAGACTATACATGGACTGACCCTGGAATCTGACCTCATAGGTAGCAATGAATATCCTAGTAAGAGCACCAGTGGAAGGGGAAGCCCTTGGTCCTGCTAAGACTGAACCCCCAGTGAATGTGATTGTTGGGGTGAGGGTGGTAATGGGAGGAGGATGGGGAGGGGAACACCCATAAAGAAGGGGAGGGAGAGGGGTTAGGGGGATGTTGGCCCGGAAACCAGGAAAGGGAATAACATTCGAAATGTAAATTAGAAATACTCAAGCTAATAAAAAAAATCTTTTCTCATACATTAAAAAAAAAAAAAAAAAAAACAGGGGTGGGAGCAGAATGTGGGGATTAAGTTTCCCTAAACCATTCTCTCACATCTGTGAGCTGTAAACAAGATTCTTTCTCCTCCCCTCCCCCACCCCATCTCTAGGAATAGTTACTCTCTTTAAAATTGAATTCCCAAGTGTAAGTTTTTTAGTACCGCTTTCTCAGGCTCCCAGTAAAAACACTGGCATCCGACTCTTGTGTTTTGCAATAGAAAAGCACCACAATAAAACAGGCACGGTAAAATGTATATTTCAAGGGGCCAGTTGCTCTGAGCTGGGAGGTGACTATGAGTATCTGGGGAAAACATCAAGTCCACTCCAGAAGTGTGTTTTATGGCATTGTCATTTAAAGCAGGCCTGTAACAATGTCCCAACTCAGCCCTCTAGGAACATCTGGAAATTGTCCCATGTAGGAGTGTATAATATACACTAGGGCCTGTGCTCGTTTTCATGAGTAATAATTTTTTTATGTAATAATCTGGGAATGCAGAGACTTAAAAAAATTACAGTTGCAGAATATACCTATGCTGGTTCGAATAGGAATGCCTCCCATAGACTCACGTGTGAACCCTTGGCCCATAGGGAGTGGCACTAACAGGAGGTGTGGCCTTGTTACAGTAGGTGTGGTCTTGTTGGAGGAAGTGTCTCACTGTGGAGGTGGGCTTTGAGGTCTCATAGGTTCAGGCTAGGCCCAGTGTGGCACACAGTCTCTCCCTGCTGTCTGTGGGTCAAGATGTAGAACTCTCAGCTTGTTCTCCAGCACCACGTCTGCCTGCATGCTGCCACACTTCTCGCGCTAACTACAGTGAACTACCTCTCTGAAACTGTAAGCCAGCCCCAGTGAAATGTTTTCCTTTTATAAGAATTGTTATAGTCAGGGCTGGAGAGATGGGTCACTGATACAGAGCACTGGCTATTCTTCCAGGGGACCTGGGTTCAATTCTCAGCACCCACATGGCAGCTCACAACTGTCTGTCATTCAGGCAAAACGCCGCAATGCACACCAGCAAACAAACAATGCAAATAAATAAATAAATAAATAAATAAATAAATAAATAAATAAATAGTTGCTGTGGTCATGGTGTCCCTTCACAGCGATAAGAAATCTAACTGAACTTGTAGTTGTCAACTTAAAG